>NW_006159999.1:457235-467257 GCF_000334495.1 Tupaia belangeri chinensis | reverse complement strand
TTGCGAGGGCGTCGGCCCTTGAGCAAAAACCTCTCCAAAAAAAAAAAAAAAAAGTAGAGGAAAGTAGTATTTATTTATTTATGTTTTAGGTCTTTGCTTGTTGAAGAGAGAAAGAGACAGAGAGAAGGAAAGTGAGACATCACCCTCTAGACGGATGCCCATGCCACAACCCCTTCTCCTCCAGTCTCCTCTCGGGATTTTGGGCACGCACACACACACACACCAAGCGTGATTTCAAGCTGCCAGGTTCAGGACTCAAACCATATCCGACCATGTGGGGATCCAGCACTTTTACCGCCATGCAACCTGCCAGCCCCGATTAAAGTATTATTTAAAAACAAGTGATTTCTTTCTTCCACGAGTGAGACAGTGTGAGGCATCCCCAGTGGACTCTGGACACCAAGTTTTACCCCAGCCTCAGCCAGCTCTGGCTCACGGGCACACGTGTGCCTCAGCTCAAAGAGCTCCGGCTTCACTTCTGCCCCACTGCCCAGACTCTCGAAAGAATTGTCAGGACTCATTTAGATCGAGAAAGCTGAGTTACAGCTAGCGTTAAGTCATTTGCCCAAATATTGGATCTGACCCATGACAATGAATCATTTTTGTGGTGTCGGTGAAGATGCTCAGCCCCTTTGACAGGCCAGGGTAAGTCAACCTTTTAAGTGCAGCTACGACTACCTTCAGGGAAATAAAAATCGTTTTTCTGGCATTGTAGAAAGGCAAAATAGGAATGAAAAGAAATTATTTGGCTTAATACATTCGATAAGAGTAAGTGTAAAGAGAATTGCAGCTTCTGGGACTTAATTTGCAAACGTGGACCTCACAGAACCAGAATCTCAGGAGTGGCAGTCCTTCAGAGGTGACCTGTCCAGCCCCTCCTGGCTCTAGCTTGTGGCTTCAGCCCCTTGGAAACGCTCTCCAGAACTAGGCAGCCGGGCCACTCGTTCTCAGCCACCCTCCCTCTGTCTGTCATTCACAATGAATGACGTTCACAGGCGTGATAAACACACGTGGGCACAAAAGCAGAGAAGATTAAAAAAGGACGAGGTTCGTGCAGTTCTTGCCAAAATGACTATGAAAATACTCCATTTGCTCCTAAGTAAGCAATAGTGATGTCATTTTATAAAAATCATACTTTTTCTTTATTTTAAAAAAGGAACCCTTTAAAATTTTAGTAATTCAAACTATTGTAGTATATGGCCTTCAAAGCAGCAACCCAACATGATGGCAATGTTAAGAATCCGTTGGGGACCAGCAGTTAGTGGCTATGTTGCTGGACTCTGTCATTTTGTAAAAATCATACTTTTTCTTTATTTTAAAAAGAAACCCTTTAAAATGTTAGTAATTCAAACTATTGTAGTATATGGCCTTCAAAGCAGCAACCCAACATGATGGCAATGTTAAGAATCCGTTGGGGACCAGCAGTTAGTGGCTATGTTGCTGGACTCTCATGTAGTCAACTGCGGTTCGCATCCTGGACCCGGTGGCATGTACACACACCTGGCACGTGTGTGTACATGCCCAAGATCCTGAGAGGAGAATGGAGGAGAAGGGATTGCAGCATGGCCATTCCCCCTGGGGGGTGATTTCTCGCTTTCTGTCTCTATGTCTCTGTCTGGCGAGCACACGCGCCCTATTATAGCAAAATCCTCTCTAAAAAAAAAAAAGAATCCGTGTATCTGGCCAGAGGTGGCATGATGGTTTAGACACTGGACTCTCACAGGGTCTAGCTGGTTTCAGTCACAGACCCGGCAACTCATGCTGAGCATGTGTGCATGAATGCCCAAAATCTTGAGAGGAGAACAGAGGAGAAGTGATTATGTGTGGAGTGGTCATTGCCCTTGAGGGGTGATTTCTCCCATTTTGTCTGTCTCTCCCTGTCTCTCTAGTGAGCACATGTGCCCTATAGCAAAAATAAATCCACCCCCCACCAAAAAAAGAACCCATGCATCACCCCATATCTCTGCAAGTCAATTGTCAGTAACATTAGTTTGCTTTTGATTCAAAAATGGCATGAAACTGAGTGCAAACCCACATGAATACAAGTTGAGAACTGACCTACTCTCACAGTCACCCAGACCAGAGACGCGGCTCGATCACTAATAGATGCAGAGTGCCCCACCCTCCCAGGCCGAATTCTCGGTATAGGCTGTCCTCGCTTCCCGTTGCCTTTTCCATCTTCACATGGACTTCTCCTCCGCTAGGTCTCACCGTAGCTGGGTTCCCACTGTCACACACACTTGCCCAAGAGGGGAACACCTTGATCTCAAACCTCCCAGAGAAGACGGACACTCACTGTGCTCGGAGAAGTCAGGCAACTTTTCACCCAGGACCCAGACTTGCTGGACTAGAAGGGCACGCGCCAACTGGTTTCTTCTTTTTATTTTTTTCCAGAGCTTTGGGGCATGCTATTGAGAGTAGGCTTTGTGTTCCAAAAGGCTGCTGAGCATTTACCCATCACTGCAGTGTCACAGCGGGTGTCACGGAGGGTGGTCCACTGGCTGCCAACAGTCAGATGGCCAGACTGCAGCCACCACAGCGGCCACGAGCAGCGAAAGATCACGTTGTCACTGTGGGAGGCGGACTTTCTGTCCACCAGGTTCACACGTCCGGCTTCAGCGCGAAGCTTTTCCCCCGTGTTCTCCACCAGGTTGGCAAGGTCGTCCATCATCTTGTTTTGTTCTTCCAGTTCGTCCCCAACTTCCTGCCCCATTTGCTTTCGGTGACTTATGATAGACGACAGTGCGTCAAGTCCTGCACCCTCTTCCTGGATCCTGTTCTGCTGCTGCTGTTGTCCGATTTCATTGAAACCCAAACCTCTGGTCTCCTCCGGCTCCTCAAAGAACCAAGGACTGGGTGCACCTTTCTTAGCCTCTTCACGCATCAGGCTGGACCTTGGGTGACTTTTCCCCTTTCCAGCCATACTGCCTTCCTTGTTGAGTTTTCTCAGCCATCTCTCAGGCAGTTTGACAAAGAGTTGTAGGTGGAGAACCAGGGGTTTGGGGCCATCGTGCAGTTTCCAAACGCCCCTGGGACACTCCCTGCTCGCAGCTGACTGGTCTACCCTTGATCACGTGCTTTATACCTGGAGGAAGGAGGACATTATCATCTGAAGCCACATTAACCCGCCCCCCAAATTAGAAGGCCTCAGAAAGGGAAGGAGGCCGATCATCTGAAGAGCCCCTTGGGAATGCACTCTGCTGGAAAGAAGGCCTTCCTCTTAGAAGCCGACGGCCTGATGGAAAGGCCTTCCCTCTCTTAATCCTAATTGCTTGCTCGTAGAGCCCGGTCACTAGTCTGTGCATTCCCTCCCAGATACACAGACCAGATCGTGCCACTGCTGTGGGCTCTTCCACTGCTATAGTACAGTAGCATAGACAGGGGAGGCTATGAACAAGGACACACTTCTCACCTGCCGGGACCGGAAGTCCAAGTCACGGCACCAGGGATTACAGGATAGTTGAGGGCTGGTTGCTCTCAGAGGGCACTTTCTATGCACTCACATGGTAGAAGGGAGAGTTAACCCTTTGTTGTCTCTTCCAGAAGGACATGAATCCAATCACGAGGGCTCTGACCACCTGACCAGATCACCTCTACATGACTGACTTCTAAAAATCATGATCTTGGGGGTTAGAATTTCAACTATGAATTTTTTTTTTTTGAGAGGATTTTGCTATAGGGTGCGTGAACTCACCAGAAAGACAGAGAGAGAGAAAGTGAGAAATTACCCCTCCGGGGGGATGGCCACACCACAATCCCTTCTCCTCATTCTCCTTTCGGGATCTTGGGCACACACACACAGGCGCCCAGCACGAGTTTAAGCCACCAGGTCCGGGATTCGAACCGCAGTCGGCTACATGGGAGTTCAACCACATAGCCATTACGCTAACTGCTGGTCCTTCCACTGTGAATTTGAGGGAGACACAAACATTCAGTCTACAGCAGTTGATATCCATCAGTGGGATATTTGACTCTCAGTGTTTGCCTTGCAAATACGCCTCCCTAATATAGTGGGAGCTCAGCATCAGGTACTTCTGGTGCACGTGGGTAAATACATCTCTGGAAAATAAACAGTTTCCGTTAGTGCACTCATGCAGCACTTAACAACGGGGACATCATCTGAGAAGGGTCTTCTCTGGCAGGTTGGTCTTGAGAGAGTCAGTGCACTTCCGGAAACCTGGAGAACAGGATCGACTTAGGACACCCAGGCTGTACGTACTGGAACCACCATGGGGTGCATGGCCCACCACTGAATGAGATGATACGTGACCATGTGTGACTGTATTCAGTTCATTCACTGCTTTCCAAACAAACGGGGCTCTAGCTTGACATGGTATACAGAAAAGGCATTTTTTTCATAAAACAACATGCATTGGATTATTCCTGTTTATAGGCTAGATTATAGTCAGTAGCCCTCTTTATTTCAGAACTGATTTTAACTTCTTTAATGCCAAATGAACAGAGGCACATGGGAACAAGCAGCGTCCTGGAACCTCGAGCTCAATGACTCATTCTCTTCCCGTAGGAAGTCAGAGAGGGTGCAGTCTGGTCTCCTTTCTGTCTGCTGGAAGGTCTTCCCATTCTGGGGGGCTCAGAAACACACCTGTGTTCTCGCCTCTCTCAAGGACCACACGATGGCGTCCCCGTTGGATTCATCTTTTAAGATTCCCTCATCACAGTTCCATCGCTCTCTTAGAAGGGCTTTGCTTTTCCCCACATCAGCTCTTGTCTCATTTTTCTTATGGAAAGGAAACTTATCTTCTTTTTCTGAAGTAGGAGGGGAAGTTGACCGGAAAAGAAGCAAGACACATTGAAAACCTAGGAGACTTTTAAAGAGTTGCTCTGAACGTTACTGGATGTTAGCCGTGGATGAGCATTTCACATTACGCTAGCGATTTTTCTTCATCTTAAACCCGACAAATGAATTGATAGATGTGTCACAAAGCTTTTCCTTCCAGTTAACAGATGGGTGCTCCAGCTCCTTGTTAGCACATTTTGAATTGTGATAGGTATATTGGGTGGGAAACTTGGGGTGCCTCAACCATGAAAATGAAGCTATTCTATATTATTTTTTGAGTAAAATGTTCTTTTTTATTCCCACTATTTGAGTGGATCAGTGACCAAAGAATCGTCTTACAAATATACACACACACATTTATACACACCAGAACACACACATTTACACATATTTAAACACACACATTTATACACACTAGAACACACATGCTTATACACATCAGAATACATACGCTTACACACACCAAAACACACACACTCACACACACCAGCACACACGTTTACACACTCCAATACACACCCATTCATACATACCAGAATACACAGCACAAACAGCGTACCTTCAATTAAATTGTCAACCTGTAAGAGCCACGATTCATGTTTCCTTATATTGGTGAGAACAACGCTGAAAAATAAACTCATTTGATAACTTATTAGGGAAGAAACATTACAAACGTGAGTTTCCGGTATTTAAACTGTCATCATTGGGAATATAAATGAACACCAACTGGACAATGTCACCGTTAGAAATAGTTGATTCGATCAGACATACATTGGAACATAATGGTACCGCAGGAAATCGGTAGCTCATTGCTATTAGGTTAGAATGACAATCTTCGAAAATTGCATAACTATCCTATGTCTCCTGCACTATCTATTTTGAAAAATTTGTTTTACGAATCAGTGATGGGGTCAGCAAATGGCATGGTGGCTAAAGGCACTGGACTCCCCCACATGGCCGACCGTGGTTTGAGTCCCGGATTTGGCGGCTGGCTTTCTCACTTTCCCTCTCTTTCTCTCTCTCTCTGGGCAAATTTGAATAAATAAATAAATAAGTAAATAAAGTTAAACAAAATAATTCTTTAAAAATAAGAAAAAAGGATTAATGAGAATATGTAACTGTTTATTAATAACTAATAATGAACTTAACCGTCAATTTTCAGTCCTAAAGATAGTTACTAGTATTTCTTCCTCATGAAATTAATGGGTCTGACCCCGTTTGAAGCGATATTGTTTACATTCTCGAGTGCTTATTTAAATCTCAAAATACACAACATGGACACTTTGTATTCACAAAATAGCACTTGGGACCAGCAGTTAGTGTAATGGCTATGTTGCTGAACTCCCATGTAGTCGACCTCAGTTTGCGTCCCGGACCCGGTGGCTTAAAATTCACACCGGGCGTGTGTGCATGCGTGCCCAAGATCCCGAGAGAATGGAGGAGAAGGGATTGCGGCGTGGCCATCCGCTCTGGGGGCTGATTTCTTGCTTTCTGTCTCTCTCTCTCTCTCTGTCTGTCTGGTGAGCGCACGCGCCCTATTGCAAAAACCTCTCAAAAACAAACAAACAAAACACAAAATAGCACTTAGTCTAATAATATACATTACAAAGGTGTGCAAAAAATATACTTGTTGTCAATATCATGAAAATAAGGATACTGCTGAACTTTTACCCTAAGGAATATGATAATCTTGGGTGTCAATTTGATTGGATTGGAAGCGTCCCCATGAAGCGCTGTCATGCCGCAACCCTTGCTCTTCCACTTCCCCTCCCGGCAGGACTTTGGGCACACAGGCCTAAGTGCCAACGTGTTTCTCCAGCTCCGGGGCCAGGCTTCGAGCTGCAGTTGACTTGGGGATTCTGCTTCCTCACCGCTCAACTACGGGCTGGCTTCTTACATGTTTTCTATATTGCCGTTGTGCACACATCAAAAGAACATACAAGTAAAATAACAGATAATTCTAAAATGTCTAGACGGCCAGCACTTCAACTTAATTTTGAATGTTTCTTTTTTTCACACACGAGTATTCTCTGTCATCGATAATACTGGCAGGATGACATTCCTGTCCCACATCAGAAGCGTGACTAAACCTCTGATCATCCGTCTCCTCTTCCTCCCACAGCGAGGTGAGATCTGTGGGAGTATGTCTGGGATTGTCTCTAATCCAGACAGCCAACCTTCAAGTTGATTGCTCACATTATCTGATGACCAGGAATAAGTGGTAAACAGAACTATGACAGCAATCTTAAAATAACATCAGATGGCGTAGTAGTTACGTTGCTGGACTCCACCTGGCTGACTGAGGTTCAAGTCCCAGATCCAGTGAATTCAAATTTATACCAGGCATGTGTGTGTGTGCCCAAGATCCCTAGAGGAGAAGGGATTATGGCGTGGCCCTCCCTCTTGGGGGAGGGAGGAGTGATTTTGTCACTTTCTGTGTCTCTGTCTCTCCGGCAAGTGCACATGCCCTATAGCAAAAATCTTTCCCCCTACCCAAAAAAAAAAAAATGCATTTCAACTTAAGTGACAATATAAACCTAAAAAAAGATTTTATTACAAATAAAAAAAAAAGTTTCTTCACTTTTTAGTGACAGAAAATTTAGTATTTTAAAAAGTAATCTTGGAGTTGGCAGGTGGCATTGTGGTTGAGGTGCCGGACTCCCACATGGCCAACAACAGTTCGAGTCCTAGACCCGGTGACTTGCTTTCTCCCTCTCCCTCCCTCTGTCAGGTACTTGACAGCTGATGGTAGATGCTGCCATCCCACTGGTCTTTGATTTGAACCCTAAACTGTGAGCATGTGTTGCAAGGACTTCCACCTGGTGTCCGAGAACACAGAGCACCTCCCGGTCAGGGACCTTAGACTCGCTCCTGTCTTTTTCTCTCTGATCAGTCCACTCCCTCTCCTCTTGTGTGGACAGGCAGCCCCCTTCTTCTTCTGATGAGAAGCAAAGGTACATGCCAGCACTCACATGCTTGCAGGTATATACATGCATGCACACACATGCACACACATGCACACACACACACACACACACATGCACACGTAGGTCAAGATTTGTTCCTCGATATCTAAAATGGCACTTGTCATATCTGACTTCTGTAAGTGGTGGCTTTAATAATGAACATGAGGAGTACTTTAGAAGACATGGACATGCTTAATCTGAAAAGTTAAAAGAGAAAAGTCTTGGCAGAGGCAGGTAGAAGCTGTGGGAGTATTGAAACACTTGGAGAAGCCTTCTTTTAGATTTCCTAGGTTTTTGGTGAGATAGCAAATTGGTGAGTTAGAAAACACTGGTGAAAGCTATCAGGGTAGAGTTTACCTCAATAATTGGGAAAATTTTCTAAAGGGAATAATTATCTAAGGAACAGGTTGCTTTTTTAAGAATTATTTTATTTTATTTATTATCTTATTATTAGATTTTTTTTTTTTGAAGAAATTTTTGCTATAGGGCATGTGCACTCACTCGCCAGAGAGAGACAGAGAGACAGAAATCACCCCCAGGGGGGATGGCCACAGTGCAATCCCTTCTCCTCCATCCTCTATCCTCCTCTCGGGATCTTGGGCATGCACGCACATGCACCTGGTGTGAGTTTAAGCCACCAGGTCTGGGACGTGAACTGCGGTCGACTACTTGGGAGCCCTGCAACATAGCCATTACCCTAACTGCTGGTCCCAAAGCTCGTTCATTTTTCCATAATCTTTTCTGCAATACAACATCCAAATCTGAATGCAGTTCCGCCAGGCCTTTTCTGGATGTGGCAGCACAGAAGAGAATTCTCACCACCTCACACTTACGTTAGAACTGTCAGGTCCATGTTTTCCAATTTACTTCCTTCTGGCCTGCCACATCAGACATGAGACCATTCTAGACTGTGATTCTTTAGTGCCTGAAACCTAAGCAGTTTCTCCCATTAGGATCCCACCACCTACTGATGTCTTTAATTGACATTTGAAATCGTTGATCGGAAACAGGAAAATTGAATGGGAAGAGTTAAGGACACAGTAAGCTTCCCGTGTGCTAGCCCTGATGGATGATTCAATAACTTTTTGGGCAATGCCATTCTCAAAGCTATAAATTCATTCATTTACCCTACAACAAAGCCACTTCTCTTCATCTCTTTTTCAAAGACGTCATCAGAAGACTTCGTAGAACTTGCTACATTACCTAGCTATTTATTTTGGAGGGAATACTCTTTTCTGTCATCCTCTAAAATGCGAGACTAATAGAAACATTCATGTTCATGATATCCCTGTGGAGGGGTGTGCTATCTTGGGGAGCACCTTCAGGGGACACTGCGGGGTGTTCAGCCTGACAGCACTGGAACCGGCTGTGCTGGTGACAGCCAGATGGCCACGCTACTCTAATCTCTTCCAAGAGGTGTTTCTGTTGGGAGTTTAGGCACAGGCTGAGCCTCCGTTAGGTCCCACACACTGAGGTGGTGTTGTCAGCCAGGAACTGATCATGGCAGTGTTCATCAATGCTTGTAAGGGTCACCTGTGCTTGAGGGTTTATGTCATTTTGTCCAGAACACGCCGGTAACTGTACTACTGTGGGGAGGCTCTGTCTCTGTAAGCTCCCCTCTTTCCAGCTCCCTCCCACAGACGTCACACCTGCACTAGGGTCTGTGTCTCTCCCTGCCTGCGAATGGCTTCCTTCCTTAGACCCTGCACAGGATTTTACACCTGACTCTGCCCTCGCACGTGCTTCTCAGAGCGCACAGGGTGGTGCTCTCAAAGACTGTCGGAATCTGGAGCAGCGTACCCCCGAGGTCTGTTTGCTCTAGTCGTCACTAGAAGGCTATTTCTCCGTTATTCATTGTCTCCCAATCATTCATTTCCACTTTTTCCTCTCACTGTGACTAGTTAGGTCACCTCACACATGCTTCCTTTCAGCCTCTCTTATGTTGCCTCTGGATCCCTAAAAAGATCTAACTGTCCTATCTGTCCTATCTGTCACCTGCATCCCAAACTCTGTCTCTGTAACAGAAATACAGCTGCCACCAGGGAACACTGCCTTTTCTACTGGCACCTGAGGGCTGGCTATTTCTTTTTCCATAGTATAGAAATTGGAAACATCGTTGTAATTCTTGTTTACCATTCCATTTTTATTTTTTTTCTTCACTTTTTAAAATTTTTTATTTTTATAGAATTTAGTCCCTGGAACCAGCAGTTAGCATAATGGCTATGTCGCTGGACTCCCACATAGTCGACCGCGGGTCG
>NW_006159999.1:451584-457198 GCF_000334495.1 Tupaia belangeri chinensis | reverse complement strand
ACGCCGGGCGCGTGTGCGTGCGTGCCCAAGATCCCGAGAGGAGAATGGAGGAGAAGGGATTGCAGCGTGACCATCCCCCCTGGGGGGTGATTTCTCACTTTCTGTCTCTATGTCTCTCTCTCTGTCTGGCAAGCGCACACGCTCTGTAGCAAAAACCTCTCCAAAAAAAAAAGAATTTAGTCCCTGTACATCTTTAAAGCATACAAAATGTTTTTTTCAGCATGAAACCAGCACATATTAGTCAAGTTTTAGATATTACCATGTACATAATTGACAATAATTAACTTTTCATTTTGTATGTGTTCAGGGTATCTTTCCTGAGCCCCTATCTTCCACCCACTGTTATCCCCCCACTCCTGTACTGTCTCTGGTATCTTCAGTCATCCTCCATGCTATTTTGACTTCTGATCTTTCTATAGAAAGCAGATATTTGGTATCTGTTAAAGAGGGATATGCAATGCCTGTCTTTCATAGTCTGGCTTACTTCACTCAGAATGAAATCTTCCACATCTGTTCAGTTTTTATCAAATGCCAGGCTCTCACTTCTGTATGGCTGAGTTGTGTTCCAGAAAGTATATGTGTCACATTGCTTCAATCCACTCATCTGTTCTTGGACATTTGGGCAGATTTCATGTCTTAGCAATTGTGAATAATGCTGCAGTAAACAAAGCTGTGCCCCTCTTTCCACCCGAGGGCTTCGTATCATCTGGGTCCACACCTAAGAGCGGACTCACTAGCTTGTGCAGTAGTTCTGTCTGCATGTTTCTGAGGAACTTCCATATCGTTCTCCACCATTTTATATTTTAAAATACTAACCTTTTACTCTATAAAAACAAAGTAAATAATCTGCTTGCCTATTTTTTCTATGTTCTACATTTATATTTAAATAATTCATGTTCCATGCTAAATACATTATTTACCTTATAAGAACTTTGTTAATTTTTAATAAAAAAATAGTTTTTTTGTGTTTTATTTTCTTTTTCTTCAAAGGGATTGCATTGTGGGTCAGCGATTTCTGCTGGCTACACTGGTTGCATGTGGAAATCAGTGATTTTTGCAAAGAGAAATTTTGACTGGCACTGATGGCAAACCATTCTGAGGACAGTTTAGGGGTTATTTTGTCTTTATCATGTTTTTGTTTCTGTCCATCACCGTGCCTTTAATCTTTTAAGATTATAACACAATACTTCATGGCAGGTTCCCTGACTGTGTTTTATTTTCACTTGGATCAAATAGTTTTGATAGAAAGAAGAAATCTGTAGCATTATTTCCTTCCTTAGCAGCTATTGGGGGTTCTTGAACTTAGAGCTTTTCCCTTGGGCCGTTAGGAAGACACAGCTTGTTTTCTGCACCAGTGTTCTCTTATGCTCGAGTGTGTGCGTGAGTGTGTTGGGTAGGTGGTGTGTAGGGCCAATCCTCGGGTGTTTGACCTCGGGGACATTGTCTAATTTGCCACAGAACGGGTGTTCTCAGATTAGCAACGTCACCAAGACGGGCCCTGCGTCTTCTCGTAACCACTGGCACCTGACGTATGGGAGCGGTCCAGAGCCCATCCTGTAAGACGTGGTCAGGCTTCAGAGCTAAGAGGCACAGTTTCGCAAACTCTACCGAATCCCTACTCAGGCTGCTCAGGCAGGACCCCGGGTCTCCCTTTCATTTCCTCGCTCTCAGGGGCTTTTCTGCCCTTTTTTCTTTTTCTTTTTTTTTTTTTTTTTCTAGGGCAGGCTGGTCTTTTTCTTCAAAGGGATCCATGCATTGTGGGTCAGCGATTTCTGCTGGCTACACTGGTTGCATGTGGAAATCAGTGATTTTTGCAAAGAGAAATTTTGACTGGCACTGATGGCAAACCATTCTGAGGACAGTTTAGGGGTTATTTTGTCTTTATCATGTTTTTGTTTCTGTCCATCACCGTGCCTTTAATCTTTTAAGATTATAACACAATACTTCATGGCAGGTTCCCTGACTGTGTTTTATTTTCACTTGGATCAAATAGTTTTGATAGAAAGAAGAAATCTGTAGCATTATTTCCTTCCTTAGCAGCTATTGGGGGTTCTTGAACTTAGAGCTTTTCCCTTGGGCCGTTAGGAAGACACAGCTTGTTTTCTGCACCAGTGTTCTCTTATGCTCGAGTGTGTGCGTGAGTGTGTTGGGTAGGTGGTGTGTAGGGCCAATCCTCGGGTGTTTGACCTCGGGGACATTGTCTAATTTGCCACAGAACGGGTGTTCTCAGATTAGCAACGTCACCAAGACGGGCCCTGCGTCTTCTCGTAACCACTGGCACCTGACGTATGGGAGCGGTCCAGAGCCCATCCTGTAAGACGTGGTCAGGCTTCAGAGCTAAGAGGCACAGTTTCGCAAACTCTACCGAATCCCTACTCAGGCTGCTCAGGCAGGACCCCGGGTCTCCCTTTCATTTCCTCGCTCTCAGGGGCTTTTCTGCCCTTTTTTCTTTTTCTTTTTTTTTTTTTTTTGAGGGGCAGGCAGTCACTGGGGACCTTCCTGGCCCTGGCGACATGCTGGCGCATCTGGTGCTGGGATGCGTCCCCACTGTCGCCCAGAACGCCCCTGACCTACCCTGCCTCCTGTTGCTCTCCCTGCCTCGCTAAGGCTCCCCCAGCTCCGGAAGCCCCACTGTCCTCACTGTCCCCGGGTCCCCTGGGCTGCAAACTCAGAGTGGCCATGGAGGAAGAGGCGAAGGAGCTGATGGAGCCACAGGCCGGCTACTCTGGGCCGGGGACTCCGCCCTGCTGTACCCCATCCTCCTGGAGTCTCCGTGGACCCCCCGGGGACTGCGCGCTCAGTCCGCGCTCTGTCATCCCTATGGCAGTGATTGCGAAGGCCGGGCACTGGGAAACTGCCCACGGCTTCCAACTCGCCCCGTCTGGGTCACTGTGTAGGGGCTGGTCTACGGGCTCCGTTTCTCTGGATGCTGGGCCTGAGCGCTAGGATCCGCTGCGGGAGGCGCGAGGGTGTGGACACGTGCGAGCCTCGTGACAGGTGTCTTTCAAAACCTGACTTGGCTGGGACCAGCAGTTAGCGTAATGGCTATGTCGCTGGACTCCCATGTAGTGACAGTGGTTCGAGTCCTGGGCCTGGTGGCTTAAACTCATGCCGGGCACATGTGTGTGCGTGCCCCAAGATCCCGAGAGGAGAATGGAGGAGAAGGGATTGCGGCGGCGTAGCTATCAGGGATAGCGGCGCGGTAGCTATCCCCCCCTGGGAGGTGATTTAGTCTCTCTGTCTCTGTCTTCCTGGCGAGCACTCATGCCCTGTAGCCAAAACCTCTCAAAAAAAAAAAAAAATCCTGACTTGGGTGTCGTAGTCTGTACTCTGGATCTATGCACCACGACCCTTTCCCAATACTCTGATTCCTCTCTGTCCACTTTCTTGAAACACGTATTGAATGACAAATTGTGCCTCCAGATTTTCTCACCCGTACGTACCTTTGCAAAATGCTCAAGCATCCCCAGCACCAACGTCAGCACCCGGCGTGTGCGTTCCTCTCCACCCCGCGGTGCTCTTCCTCCTCGCCTTCCTCAGTGTTTTTGCAAAGCGTTTTCGAACATCTAATGGCCTCCACCTTTCGCATGTCCTTCGTTACTTTCTATCGACAAGCTTCTATTCTCTCTTCTCATTTTGTCCAGCTTAGTCTATGATGTGTCATTTTTTTTTTTTTTTTGGAGAGGGTTTTTGCTATAGGGTGCGTGTGCTCACTAGACAGACAGAGAGAGACATAGAGACAGAAAGCGAGAAATCACCCCCCAGGGGGGATGGCCATGCCACAATCCCTTCTCCTCCATTCTCCTCTCGGGATCTTGCGCACATACGCACATGTGCGTGCCTGGCGTGAGTTCAAGCCGCCGGGTCCGGGTCTCGAACCACGGTCGACTACGTGGGAGTCCAGCGACATAGCCATTACGCTAACTGCTGGCCTTCTGATATGTCATTTCAACCACACCCCAAACACGTGTTCTGTCAGACTGGGTGAACTTTTTTTTTTTTTTTTGAGAGGTGTTTGCTATAGGGCACGTGTGCCCACCAGAAAGACAGAGAGAGACAGAAACAGAAAGTGAGAAAGTGAGAAATCACCCCCCACACCACAATCCCTTCTCCTCCATTCTCCTCCCGGGATCTTGGGCACGCACTGGCGTTAATTTAAACCACCAGGTCCAGGACTTGAACAGCAGTTGATCACATGGGAGTCCAGTGACAGAGCCATTACTCCAACTGCTGGCCCCAACTTTAAAAGTATAGTTAATTTCATGTGTCAAATGGTTCTCAACAATATAATCTTAGTGGTGTTTTTTAAAACAGTTCACATTTCCCCAAATATCCCACTTTCTGCTCTTCTTCGTTGTATCAGATAACAACGCTAATCCATTTTGATTAAATTAGAACATCTAACAGAGACACCTTTCGCTTTCTATTCCTAATTAAAACGTAGTTGTCCCTCTTTTTCCGTACCATTCTCTCATGTCTGGGGAAGCATGTCTTCAATCAAAGGTCGTTCGCACAATATACTCTCTGTATCATACTCCTTCTTGCCTTTTTAAAGATTTTAAATCTTAAATGCATCTATAAATCTTACTCTCCTTTTAAATATTTTTAAAGAGCAAATAAATGTATGCTGATGTCTATAGCCCTTAAAAATGACAGAAAATCATTATTCGGTAGATACGTTTATCAATTATTTTCGAGTTTTTCTACCCTATTTCAAGGTTTTTAAGAGTTTCATCCAGACTTTGTCCACATTCCCACACTCCGCTTATTGCCTGAGGACACAGTTTCCACAGTTGCATAACTTCTGTTCCCATCCGGGGATGAAATGTCTCTTCATTGTACCAACAACCTCCAGGTTTCCGGGTCCAGTGGGGAGTCGGGAATACTGGCCGTGTAGGCAGTGTGGGAGCAGACACGGTTCTCCGGGTCTCTGCGGTAGTGTGTACTGCTCTGCCCCTACACCCTAGCTCCACAGACGCCATGTTCGGCAAGGCAGAGGCTATGGTGTTTGGAGGCGAGGCTGGGCCCTGTCCCTGGCTAACCTCTTCGGAAGCCACCCATTCAGTCTCGGCTATGTTGTCTTCCCATAGCTACTGTAAACCATGTGATGGATTTAAGACGTCTCCTTTGACTTAGGCGACCTAGAGAAAACGTACTTCTCTGCAACTGCGAATGTGAGGGTGGTGTCCATGATGTCACACTCTCTCGGATATTTCCTTGGAGCGGTAGTTAGGGGGGATTCCTTTCAGATCACCTTCTCCATCTCCAGAAGTAGAAGAGCTAAGTCTTCCGGATATTTCTATGGGATTTTTTTTTCTATGTATATTATTTTTCTATTTGATTTTGGCCTTAACTTTGAATATAAAGTGAGGTGTCTAGACCAGCAGTTAGCATAATGGCTATGTCGCTGGACTCCCATGTAGTTGCCCATGGTTTGAGTCCCGGTGGCATAAACTCACACTGGGCACGTGTGCATGTGTGCCCAAGATCCTGAGAGGAGAATGGAGGAGAAGGGATTGCGCCGTGGCCATCCCTCCTGGGGGGGTGATTTCTCGCTTTCTGTCTCTCTGTCTCTCTCTGTCTTTCTGATGAGCTCTCGTGCCCCATAGCAAAA
>NW_006159999.1:419849-451440 GCF_000334495.1 Tupaia belangeri chinensis | reverse complement strand
GCCCAAAAAAAAAAAAAAAAAAAAAAAAAAAAAAAAAAAAAAAAACTTCTCAAAAAAAGTTAGGTGCCTATTAGAAATCCATGTGTACATATTGACAACATTTGAATATATCAATGTAATCAGCTCGTAAAGTGAGATATATGTGGCCCGATAATCAGGAAATTACTTTGTCCCCAACTCCTGCCTACAAATGATTCCTTATGAGATCAACATTTCCTCTGCCTTTTTAGATGATTATTTTTGTTCATTTGCTTGTTTGTCTTTGCCATAAGGCATATGCATTTATTAGAGAGAGACGGAGGGAAGGAAAGTGAAAATCCAACCCCCCCAGGGAAGATGGCCAGACCACGGCTCCTTCTCCCCCATTCTCCTCTTGGGATTTTGGGTACCTATGTGAGGTGAGGTGTGATTTTCAAACCACCAACTCTGGGACTTGAACCATGACTGGCCATGTGGGACTCCAGCGCCTTACCCACCACACCACCTGCTGGTTCCCCATTTCCTGCCTCTTGATCTCAGAACATTTTGGCTAATTCCATAATATTCCATTCATTTTTGGTTAGAATAGACAACTTTTCACTACTCTTTATATATTCTACACTAACAGTACACTTTTTGCAGTATATATAGCGCAATGGGATATGAGGTGTCTTCGAACAGTTCACAAACGTCTACGGTGGAGAAACTAAGCCGATTTCAAGTTTTGAGCACCAAAATAAACCTGTATTTTGAGTCCATGTTTCCCTGAACTTTTTGAAGTCCCTTCATATGTGTTTTATCCTGACACGCATCTCACTGACAGGTGGTGTAGGCTTCTCCACTCCTTGTCCTCCGTATGAACTTATTATCACACGCAAGAGAGAGAGAGAGCGCCCCCGGGAGGCGCTGTTCATGCGAGCGCTCGTGTTCATGGGACTACGACCGCGCGGGCCTCCTGGGTTCAGGCTCCCTTAGTGCTGCGCTGGCCGTCCCTAAGGGCGGTCGAGGGTGTGACAGGTCCACGCGGGAGTCAGACTGTGTGTTTCCAGGAGTCTTAGCGGTACGACGGCTTCCGCTTCTGTTTAGTGGAATAACTGCTCTTGGGGACCAGTCTCCAGGTAAGAAATGCAACTACTCGGGACCAGCAGATTGTGTCATGGTTACGTCGTTGTACTCCCGCGTAGCTGACCATGGTCCAAGTTCCACACCTGGTGGCTTAAAACTCACGCCAGGTGCGTGTGCATGGATGCCCAAGATGCCGAGAGGCATGGCTGTCCCCACCCTGCTCTCTGTGTGAGATTTCTCACTTTCTGTATTTCTGTCTCTCCAGCGAGTGCATGCACCCTGTAACGAAAATCTCTCTCTAAAAAAAAAAAAAAAAACCAGAGAGAGAGAAATACGAGTGCTCTTTGACCTCCATGCTGTAGAGGAAGATCAGGACAGATCTTCTGCAGACGCTCTGGAGGAGGAGCTGGGAGGAGACAGGAGGTTAACTGCTCAGATGTGGTAACTGGCAGGTGCAGGTGGCTTCTCCAGCTGTGAGCACGTACAGGTGAGCCACAGACACACTACCTTAGCTGGGTCCTTCTGAAATCCCTTAACCTCCAAAACGTGAAGGAGTTAAAGTGACTGTTCGAAGTCACTAAGCATAGTAGTTTCTTCCATAGCAAGAGACAACATAACTGCCGAACATACTGAGCAAATTCACAGGGAAATTTTCCTCACTCCCAAGTTTTTTTCTTTTTTTTTCTTTTTCCCCTATAGCTATCTTCTTAAATACTCCAGTTGTGAATAATTGGCCTGGAGATATTTTCATTGTAAATGCTTCTATTTCTATAAAATGGTGATTGTTTAGATTTCTAATGCAAATTAAGCAGTTGCTTGTAAAATGGAGATAACGGGAATGACTGTTTTAGAATGTTTGATGACTTTTAGATGTGGAAAAGGAAGATAATGTGATAAATACATTCACTTTGCGTTTGGATGTGAATTTTAAACAAAGCTAATTTTACACCTAACAGTTGTTCCAGAAAGATTCTATTTACAGAGTTTCTGTGGTTAGCAAGGAACGCTCTCCTCTATAAGCTCACCCAGTGAAAATATGCAGTTACAGTCATGGTTAACCAGCTCATATTATCAGGAATATGTACTGTCTTATAGTTGCAAAACATAAAACACTCCTCCTTTTGAATTTTAATTTTGAGAGTGGCTGAATGGGCAGTCATTGCTATGTGAAGAGGGCTGAAAATCAAGAAATTGAATTTCTAAATGTGCATGTCCATTAAAACCTTAGGGAGGGTAGAGAAAACCTTTGAATTGATGTAGGATTTTCGGTGAAATTGCTTTGCGTGGTGTTCTGCTGTGCCCTATTTACTGGTGAGAAGCCTTCCAGGATGCAAAGTAAGAACAGAGATGGGTTGCCAGGATGCAAAGAAGAAGAATAAAAACAGCATCTAAAATGCGAGACCTCTGGCATTACGGTCAGGTCTGAAAGGAGGTGGAGACTCAGCAAGCTGGGCTTTATCCCTGAGTGTTCGGAAGACTCCCCGACTTCAGATCACCTTCTGAAAGGACACCGCACCGCTTAGGTGGGAGCTGTATTATCCAAATCCATTCCTTTGGGGAGGAAAAAAGAATTTCCCATCATTGCAGAAGTGTGATCTGGAGGGAAAATATCTTCTAACGGATGAAAGCAGATTATTTTTAGATTTTTGATTTGTCCATGAAGAACTCTAATAAGGATGCTGGGTGCTGCAAAATTGAGACTCTCACATAAGTCACGTCAACGCCAGCCTGCCTTAAACCCGAGATGGCTGTAACGTCACTGAATAAATCACCTTCTGCTAAGACATTCCGCAAGCTATTACGGTCGGTTCAGGTACTCAACGGCAAGTTGAGATCTGCAAGGCTGTGTAAACTGTATTTATAAAACATGATGTATGCGCCAAGTCCAGGAATGAAGTCTGACTTCACACTTTGTGAAGTACAGTTGGGTTATTTCTTACCGCAAATAGGGGCAGAGTTGGTCACGAGGAGGTGCCAGGTTTGCAGTTTTAAAAACTCGCCAAAGACCGGACACAGCATTTTCAATGTCAGGGGGGATTTAGCGGAAGGTTTTTGATGAAAGAGGAGTCACCCTGGTCTCAAGGTCTCTTTGTGGGAGATGGCCTTGGTGAAAAAAACCAGAGAGAGAGAAATACGAGTGCTCTTTGACCTCCATGCTGTAGAGGAAGATCAGGACAGATCTTCTGCAGACGCTCTGGAGGAGGAGCTGGGAGGAGACAGGAGGTTAACTGCTCAGATGTGGTAACTGGCAGGTGCAGGTGGCTTCTCCAGCTGTGAGCACGTACAGGTGAGCCACAGACACACTACCTTAGCTGGGTCCTTCTGAAATCCCTTAACCTCCAAAACGTGAAGGAGTTAAAGTGACTGTTCGAAGTCACTAAGCATAGTAGTTTCTTCCATAGCAAGAGACAACATAACTGCCGAACATACTGAGCAAATTCACAGGGAAATTTTCCTCACTCCCAAGTTTTTTTCTTTTTTTTTCTTTTTCCCCTATAGCTATCTTCTTAAATACTCCAGTTGTGAATAATTGGCCTGGAGATATTTTCATTGTAAATGCTTCTATTTCTATAAAATGGTGATTGTTTAGATTTCTAATGCAAATTAAGCAGTTGCTTGTAAAATGGAGATAACGGGAATGACTGTTTTAGAATGTTTGATGACTTTTAGATGTGGAAAAGGAAGATAATGTGATAAATACATTCACTTTGCGTTTGGATGTGAATTTTAAACAAAGCTAATTTTACACCTAACAGTTGTTCCAGAAAGATTCTATTTACAGAGTTTCTGTGGTTAGCAAGGAACGCTCTCCTCTATAAGCTCACCCAGTGAAAATATGCAGTTACAGTCATGGTTAACCAGCTCATATTATCAGGAATATGTACTGTCTTATAGTTGCAAAACATAAAACACTCCTCCTTTTGAATTTTAATTTTGAGAGTGGCTGAATGGGCAGTCATTGCTATGTGAAGAGGGCTGAAAATCAAGAAATTGAATTTCTAAATGTGCATGTCCATTAAAACCTTAGGGAGGGTAGAGAAAACCTTTGAATTGATGTAGGATTTTCGGTGAAATTGCTTTGCGTGGTGTTCTGCTGTGCCCTATTTACTGGTGAGAAGCCTTCCAGGATGCAAAGTAAGAACAGAGATGGGTTGCCAGGATGCAAAGAAGAAGAATAAAAACAGCATCTAAAATGCGAGACCTCTGGCATTACGGTCAGGTCTGAAAGGAGGTGGAGACTCAGCAAGCTGGGCTTTATCCCTGAGTGTTCGGAAGACTCCCCGACTTCAGATCACCTTCTGAAAGGACACCGCACCGCTTAGGTGGGAGCTGTATTATCCAAATCCATTCCTTTGGGGAGGAAAAAAGAATTTCCCATCATTGCAGAAGTGTGATCTGGAGGGAAAATATCTTCTAACGGATGAAAGCAGATTATTTTTAGATTTTTGATTTGTCCATGAAGAACTCTAATAAGGATGCTGGGTGCTGCAAAATTGAGACTCTCACATAAGTCACGTCAACGCCAGCCTGCCTTAAACCCGAGATGGCTGTAACGTCACTGAATAAATCACCTTCTGCTAAGACATTCCGCAAGCTATTACGGTCGGTTCAGGTACTCAACGGCAAGTTGAGATCTGCAAGGCTGTGTAAACTGTATTTATAAAACATGATGTATGCGCCAAGTCCAGGAATGAAGTCTGACTTCACACTTTGTGAAGTACAGTTGGGTTATTTCTTACCGCAAATAGGGGCAGAGTTGGTCACGAGGAGGTGCCAGGTTTGCAGTTTTAAAAACTCGCCAAAGACCGGACACAGCATTTTCAATGTCAGGGGGGATTTAGCGGAAGGTTTTTGATGAAAGAGGAGTCACCCTGGTCTCAAGGTCTCTTTGTGGGAGATGGCCTTGGTGAATAGCAATCAGAAAGCACCACCTCCCAGCAGATATTATTAAGTCACCGATCTGGCAGGAATCGCTCATCCGTGGTCTCCGATGTGTCAGCTAGCCTGGAGTTGCAGGACTTCCTGGTGAGGAGGAAATCCAATAAGCTCCCTATCTGAGTCTTCCTTTAATGTCTTACAGGGCCTTTGGGGGAGCAGGCTTCAACACTGTCCACTAGGAACTGCAGAAGCAAAGCAGAAACTCCTGCTAACCATGTAACTGTTTTCTCCACGAATAAAGAGAACATTTGCAGGACAGCTAGGGGCGTGGCCATCTAGGTGGCCGGATCCCAGGCGAAGGACCTTGCAGTTTGAGTCTTGGAGCCAAAAATCTGGAAAACAAACAAACGAAACAAAAGCACCAGTCATGTGCTCTTTTTGGCATGTTTGTCCCAAATCCTGAAAGGAGAAATAGAGAGGGGAATGTTCCCCATGGGGGTGCTCACTCTCTGTCTTTCTCTCTGTCTCTTAGTCTCTTTCCAGTGGCCACATATCCCCTCTAGTAATTTTCTTTTTAAATAGAGAACATGCTTTTCTGAAGTTGTCAGTTTTATATCTTTCAAAAGCATAGTAATGATGTAGGAAAATGTAAATTATGGGAGGTAAAGAACAAGAAAAGATAATGCACACAACTAATAAAAAAAATGGAAAAATGGTGTTTGGGTACATTAATTACCATTTTTAATGACACATGTGTCATCATTTCATTTAGTGAAATGACCTGACCATCCTGAAACACAATCTGCGGCACCGTGGCTTTCACCGCCCAATCAGATGCAGAAGGGCAGGGTTAGCTTTCGCTTCTTGCCACTGTAGGGCACCTGGAGATGTTGAACACCTTTACATAAACATCTGGAAGGGAGGGAGGGAGGAGGTTACCTTCACAATAAATTTTGTCTGGCCTTTCAGAAGACTTGACCTTCTTTCCATGTACAAATTTGTGTGTGTACGTACATATATTTAAATAATCACTTAATTTTATTTACCATTATAATTAATTTGTTATAGAGCAATGTGCTCACCAGAGAGAGCCAGAGAGAGAGGGAAAGTGGAAAAGCAAGCCGTCAGGTCCAGAACTCAAACTGCAGTTGGCCATGTGGGAGTCAAAGATCCCAACTGCCACACCACCTGTTAGCCCTAGAGAGCAAGATGCCGGGTCTGGGACTTGAACTGTAGTCAACCCTGTGGGAGTCCAGTACCTTAACCACTATACCATCTACTGGTCTCCATGTATTCCTGATTTAGTGAGCTCTGAGTGATCAAACATGAACTTATGCTTGAAACCTTATCACCAACACCATCTTAGAATCAGTATTTATCTAGCACATCCGAGCAATGTATACTTAACAATGGGGGAAGGGGACATTTTCCAAGCATACTGTAAGTTAGATTAGATCTTTTTTTTTTCTTTTTTTTTGGAGAGGTTTTCACTGTAGGGCGTGTGCGCTGGCCTGACAGACAGAGAGAGACAGAGAGACAGAAAGAGAGAAATCATCCCCCAGGGGGGATGGCCACTCTGCAATCCCTTCTCCTCCATTCTCCTCTCGGGATCTTGGGCACGCATGTACACACGCCCGTGCGTGAGTTTTGAGCCACCGGGTCCAGGATGCGAAATGCGGTTGACTACGTGGGAGTTCAGCAACACAGCCATTACACTAACTGCTGGTTCCCAGATTAGATCATTTTTAACGGATTATATTTTGATTTTTCCTAACATAGTAATCTGTAATTTAATGATGCTGCCTTTCCATGAACTCTCTTTCAATGTTCCCTTGTTCATAGTTCACTAGTATACTCCGTCATGTTTCTAACTTTTACACAGGATATAATGACCTTCACGAAATGGCCGCATTTCCCTGAAGTAAAGTCAAGTTTAGACAAATGAAGCAATAATGCTGAATGCTGTCATCAATGAAGGATTTTACTAATTCTACTATTTAAAATTCAGATCCGAGAAGTGGGGCTCTCAGTTGAGCCAGCATCTCCTGTTCAACTAGTGTCTGTCTACATTCAACTGGTATTTCATATTAAACTTATAAAATAGATTTGTCAAGTGATTTTGGATCTTTTAGAAGGGACATGAGGATATTGTCATGGTGATAGCTATTTTATAGGACAGTGAAAGCTGGGAGAAGATTTTGGCTACTTTTCAAAGTGCTCTAAAACAGGAGGAAAAACATGTAGGTGGTTTGATTTCTTTAGCAACTGGAGGATTTCCCTTTAAAGGATTCTCACCTCAAAATTAGCACCAAATGCCTAATCGCCGAGTATAAATAGTACTCAGCCTGATATCATAAGTCATTTCTGGTGTTAAACAAAGATATAGCCCTATGTAAGATAAACCAGAAGCTGTAGGATACAGTATTTATGCTATAACATTTTTTATTTCCAGAGCGTGTGTGTTCTTTCCAGAGAGGAAGCACCCCATCCCAGGGGCACATGGTCTTGCCACAATCATTTCCTCCACTTTTCTATCCTGCCAGGATTTTCGACATGCACACACCTGGCACACATGTGTTTTTCAAGGCACCAGGCTGGGATTTGGCCTGTGGTTGGCCACGTGGGATCCGACTCACTATGGAGAGGGCTTAACTGTGCAATGGGGCTGGGGCCTTGCATTATCATATTAATGAGAAGTGACTATGTATGTATTATTCTAGATCGCTTTCAAGGACGTCGACCATAACCGATGGAATCACAGGCTCTGCAAGGGCATGTCGTTTGATGGAATGTTAACGACCAGAACATCGACCCGCACGCTGTCTCCCTAAAACCTCTTAACGGCCCCGTTGCTTTACGGCCCACAGTTGTACCTCCTGGAAAACGGCCGAAATCAGTTACCTTGTAGAGATAAGCAGGCGGCCGGATTCCTCCGAAAATGAATGGTGAGACACCCATCAGCTTTCAACAACAGAGATCTTTTTAGTTTCTGTTTTTTTAGAGAGATTTTTGCTACGAGACAAGTATGCTCCCTGAAGATATTGAGAGACAGAAAGTCAGAAAACACCCTCCAGGGGGGATGGCCATACTGTAATCCCTTCTCCTCCATTTTCTTCTTGGGATTTTGGGTATACACACACACACACACACACACACACACACACACCTGGCATGAATTTCAAGTGTCTGGGTCTGGGACTCGAACCACAGTTGGCCATATGGGAGCCCAGCGATGTAACCATTATGCCACCTGCTGGTCCCAAGACCTTAGGTTAAGTGCTCTCATGCAGAAGTCTGACCGACAGAAGTCGACGTTCTACTTAAGCCTGTTTTTATTGATTTCACATCAGATTTGTTGAATCCCAAGTGATGAGAGCTACTTGCGAACAAAGAGGAAGGGAGTCATGAAGTTAACTCCTGAAAGAAATAGACTGAGAAAGCAATAGGTCTTGAACGAGACCCAAAGCAACAGCAGAGACAGGGCCAGAGGGGAGAAGCACTTCCAGGCAATTCTGTACAGAGCAATTATCAGGAAATGGCGACTGGACTCAAAAATATTGCTGAATTTCTTGATATTGAGTTAGGGGCGAGCTTGGTTTCCTGGCCCAGAACGTGTCCTAAAATACTTACCATCTTAGTTTGTGGCCACTCAGGCTGAAGCCTGCCTCACTCTTATTCAGAATATATATTTGTTCTGTGTCTTTCTTCTCAGTGTGGTACCTAGATGCCTTCAGGTTCCCGGAGAAGAGTCGTCTTAAATTAAGAGCCTTTAGTGCTTCCCAAAGATCAACTTTAGAAGAAGACGTTTCAGATTCAGAACCCGTGCGTGTGTGTGTGTGTGTGTGTGTGTGTGTGTAATTTGCTATAGGGTGAGTGCACTTAGGAGAGAGCCAGATAGAGAACACACTTACTACAGAGACACAGGGAGGGGGAGTAGGAAATCACCCTTCGGGAGGACGGCTCTTCTGTAACCCCTTCTCCTCTCATGACTCTGGGTATGCACACACATGCGCCAGGTGTGTTTCTCAAGCTGCTGGGTTAAGGACTGGACTATGTAGTTGGCCATGTAGGACCCAGCGGCCTTAATGTCCATGCTGCTGGCCGGCCCATAGAACCCTGTGTTGAATACTACCAGTCGGGACCCACCCAGGACCTTCTCTCGGGATCACCTGAGAAGAGGTGCTTGGAAAAGATGGCTTCTTCTCTTGAAGCAGGGGAGCCTAAAACTTGCCACGTTGCCAATGGGGTATCGAGTTCAGATGTGACTTCTCTGCTGGAGGGATGGAAAACTCAATACCCCATTGGCTCAGAGGCCTTCCAGTTCTCCAGTGCTGGACATACTATATATGTATTACTCTTAGCTCTGGAACCAAAGAGCAGGCTGTTCTGTTACTGAATTCAAATGGATTCTGTGTCCCTAACCACTGCAAAGCATCTAAAGCGGGAGGTACAATAACAGTTTCTTTCTAAAGAATTATTTATTTATTTATTTTCGTTTATTGTTATTTTCTAATTTGACCAGACAGGGAGAGAGAGAGAGAGAGAGAGAGAAAGGGAGAAAGCAAGCCATCAGGTCCAGGACTCAAACCGTGGTCGGCCATGTGGGAATCCAGCACCTCCAACCACCACATCACCTGCCGGCCCCAAATAATATTTTCTAATGGGGTCCTTCCTCATGGCAGACTCAGAGATGTTCAGGCCTAAGCACACTTTTCCTCTCCTTGGGAAGCCAAGAGAAGAGGAAGCTCTATACCGTGGCTGACCCTTCTGGATCCGAGCCCAGCCTGTACCAAGGAATGTCCTGAGTTTGCTTTTGAAAAAATTCTCACTGTCTTGAATTCTGGGGAGTCTGCAGTGGTTTTTCATAAAGGAATTTATGACCCAGAAGAATAAAGAGAAGCAAGTGCAAAGACTGCATCCCACAAAACTATTCAGAATTAGGAGATCCCATTGACCTAATATGTTTTAACAATTAATCTTTAAAACTTAGGTAGAAAGAATTTATGTAAGAGGAATGTAGAGTGACTGGCGACAGTTCAGTGAAGTGCAAGGTGGAAATCGAGGATGATTTTTGCTGAATAAGAATAAGTTGGAAAGGTTGGACAGTGGCAACTCATGATGCTCTGCAAGGCAGACCCATACAGGGAGTTCCCAGTTCACGTCCGGAGTACACTGGGCATGCTCAGATCCATGACCCGGGCTTGGCTGGAGCTGGGAGTGGATCGTAGTCCTGGGACCTTGTCACGGGTGCTCTTTCTCTCCCTCTCATTCACAGAATAAATCCATAAAACTTAAAAATAATGGGGACTGTCCAGTTGATTTAGTGCACTCAATTACTTACAGCCACATAGCAAACATTTCTGGTTACTAGAGATGAGGAGCGGCACCGTTACACTGCGGAATGCTGTGCAGCTATCACATCCCGGGTCTTAGAGTATCTGCTCTCTATAAACAGCCATGCGTCACCTAGGATCTGGGAACATTCTGCAAGACACATTGTTAGACACTGCGTCATCGTGTGGACGTGAGAGTGTCTCACACCCTAGCAGGCGTAGCCTGGTCCGTCCCTAGACTATGGTATAGCGTCGTGTGAGGTCACTGCAGTGCGTGTAATCCACCCTTGTCTGAAACGTTGTCATACATCTCGTCATTATATAAGGAGTCTTCAGAAAATTCATGGAAAATGCATACTATGAAAAACTGCATGGATTTAAGAAAATTTGCACCATAGTAAACTCTTATATTTTAACTCCGTTTTTTCATGAACTTGTTGAAGTTCCCTTCCATATATGAAAAGCAACATATAAATGTATGCTTCTACTACTAAATATTTTCTAAAATACAGATTTAGAAAAAGCATACAGCCTGCAGAGCAAAACTAGCAGTGTCTTAACACTGGCAGCCTGGAATTATGCAAAACTCCCTGTTCTACCTACTTATTTGTGTTTTCCAGTTTCTGGTGATAAACATTTTTTTTTTCTTTGTGTAACGCTTTTGGTGAGTTTATTCATATATTTCTCCCACAAAAGACAGAGACAGAAAGAAAAAGCAGAACAGAGTGACAAGCAGCCCACAGCCTCACACTGCACACAGCCCTCATCCTCAGCCAGCCCGAGTTACAGCCGCTGGAAACTGCCCTCATCCTCAGCCAGCCCGAGTTACAGCTGCAGCTGCAGAGCACGCTTAGGGGCTTGGGACTCAAACCCCAGACCTTTCCAATAGAGCCATGATGTTCCACGAGCGTGCCAGGCCTGACCCCAACCACCTTTCCTTTTGAATTGAAAATGTCATCTTAAGGGCCCAGAGGCAGTGCAGCAGTAACACGAGGCCCTGTGGAGGGAGGTGTACCTGGGAGAGTTGCCAGTCTGCATCTGGAGACCTCTGAGGGTTCTGGGTACTGGTGTGCCCACGGTCACAGCTGGGTGAGCCGGGGCGGATCGGAGCATCGAGGCACATCAGAGGCGCTGTGTCTCTGCCTCTGCCTGTCTGTCCTTCTCACTCATGGAATAAGTAGATACTACTTTAAAAAAATACATCATTTTAAATGTTTTAAAGAAAATAAATATGTTTTGCTTTATTCGTTCATTCATTTATATCCACCTTTATAAGTGGCTCATCTGAGTCTGACATTCACAAGATTGATAAGAGCTGAACTTATATTTTTTTAAACTTTGCAGCCTGGGTTCAAATCCCATCTCTGCTTGGTATTAACGACATGACCTTGTGAAAATTAAACTGACTTGACAGTATCTGCAGATTCTTATTTGTGAAATAAGAAACAAAGTATTTCAGTATTAGACACCTAGACACCTAACCTTGAAAGAGTTAACCTGTCTCAGTTCTCTTTTAATATAAATATATATATATATATATATTTCTTTTCTTTTTTTTTTTTTGCCATAGGGCATGTGCACTTACCAGAAAGGAAAGAGATGGAGAGATACACACAGAGAGAGAAAAAGTGAGAAATCACTCCGCAGTGGGAATGGCCATCACTCCGCAGTGGGGATGGCCATACCACAATCCCCCTCCTCTATACTCTTCTCGGGACCCTGGGCACACACACACTTACCTAGCATCACCTTCAAGCTTCCAGGTCTGGGACTTGAACCATGGTCAACCATATGAGAATCCAGCCACCTTAACCACCATACCACCTGCAAGTCCTTGGTTCTCTCATTTGAAAATAATTAGAAATAAACTTATCTGAATTGCAGGGTTTTAGAGAAGACTCGTGAGTGAATACACACAAAGCAATTCATATCAGACTCATGCATGGAGTAAGTCCGCCAATGCAAGTTCACGCCCATTCTTCCTGGCACGTGTCAGGACACACATTAGCATCTGCTGTATGGAATATTTAGATGCAGAGAACTTCTCATCGTAGAAGACTGTTTGGGCAATCCCAGTACACCAGGCAACCTTATGCTAACATTCTATATTACAGCCGTCTCCTTCAGTTTTCACACCAGAGGTAAGTTTTACAGCAAACGCTCTCCTACCATGCTGTGCCACGGTGTGACACTAGAGTCACTGTGATTTCATGTCTAATTCCCTGTCTTCGCAGCACAATCATACCTAAAATAGGCGATAAATGCTGTTTTAGTCCTTAGAATAAAAATAAATAAGCCTCATGATAGTAATAAATAAGAGCTTCCCTCTGCCATGTAAAGAGGTCTTGAACATACAGAACCTCAATTCAGATTTCTAGAATAAACGGAAGCCAAGATACCGTATTTGTTCTTCACAGCAATGTTGCGAGTTAAGTATTTCAAATTCATTTTACAGGAAAATTTTGACACAGGAAAGTACACTTACTTACCCTAAGTCACTTACTACGAATGTATCAGAGTCTGAATTCGAACACTGGGTTCTCTGCTTCTGAACTGCACATCAGTTTCATAGTGGAAGCCTGTTTTAGTTTGTCATTCGATTGCTATAACTAAATATCACAGAAAAAGTCATTTTTAATGAATAAAGGCTGATTCAGCTCATTGTTTTGGAGGCCCAGAGTCCTAGTTGCCTCTTTTGAGGCCCTTCTTCTAGCGGGGTGTCTCTGTAGAGTCCTAAGCTGGTGCAGAACATCACATGATGAGAAGCCAAGAGAGTGTGTCCTGCTCTCTCTTTCTCTTCTTATAAAGCCACCACTGTTCACTAATGAGGACCCACCCTGATGACTTTATCTAATCCTAATCATCCTTTTTTTTTTGGAGAGGTTTTTGCAATAGGGCACATGCGCTCACCAGAAAGACAGAGAGAGACAGAGAGACAGAAAGTGAGAAATCACCCCCCCAGGGGGGATGGCCACGCCATAATCCCTTCTCCTCCATTCTCCTCTTGGGATCTTGGGCACGCATGCGCACGCACCCGGCATGAGTTTAAGCCACCAAGTCCAGGACTCGAACCATGGTTGACTATATGGGAGTCCAGCAACATAGCCATTATGCTAACTGCTGGTCCCCCTAATTATCTCTTATAGTATCCATTTTTTTTTTAAATTAAACGTCTACCCTCTTAATTCAATCACAATAGCAACCAACTTCAACACATTAATTTGAGGTGAGGGAAACATATTCAAATTACAACAAGTTCTCATTCTTTCTCAATACTGAGACATGTCGGTTTCCTACTATCTGTATTTTTGATGGCCTAGAATATATGTATCCATCTACCTGAAAGGTATCATGACATTTTGGGACAAATTCCAGCTGCACCTTTGTGGGAGACCTAGATAAGTCTGACCTTGAATCTTTCTGCCTAGCCCAGTCAGGATGTAGGCACATGCCATAGGAAACTCAGCCAATGCTCCTGGTGAATATCACTCTTAACAAAGTTAGTATCAAGGAAGAGGTCTATGGAATCCTCTGTTATCAGTCTGAAGGGTAAGTCATTGCTACCTGTGATGCCTGGGGATAATTCAGGGACACAAGGCCATTCATCCTTTTTCTATGTAATTTAAGAGCTTGAATGGAGAGACCAGAAGATGGCATAATGGTTACAGTGCTGAATTTCCACATAGTCGACTGTGGTTCAAGTCCTGGACCCGGCAGCTTAAAACTCATGCCAAATGTGTGTTTGTGCATGCCTAAAATCCTGATAAGAGAAGGGATTGTGGTGTGGCCATCTTTCTGGGGAGATGATTTCTTGCTTTCTGTCTCTCTGTCTTTCTGGCAAGTGTAAGTATCCTATAGCAAAAATCTCTCTCAAAAAAAAAAAAAAGAAAAAAAAAGGAGAGAGTTTCAATGGACAATCTGGCTATCTTGATCACTATGGATGAAATTATTTAGTTCATCCTTTCTTTTCGTATAATGGAAAATTCTTCTGTAACTAAGCTTCAATGCTGTCGGTTAGAAGAGTGTTCTGGGTCTTTCTAGGGACTCAGAGATTGTCCGTCAATATTGTCTGTTCTGGCTTTAAAGTTCTGGTACGTTGACAATAGCAGAATCCTTTCTGACTCTCAATGATATTTGAGGAGAATCAATTTTATGAGTGCAGATATCCCCTCTGCGTGGCCAAACTTCAAATTAGCACCAAGAGCTTTAATTCAGAAGGTAATGACACTTTCTTAGTGCTTTCTTTAAAATGTGTCATAAAACTACAATTTGTTGTCCTTGCGAAGGCCTGAAATGATAAAGAGCTTTCAAAAGGATGTTTCAAGTGTTCTTATCACACAGTGATAGTACATTTTCTAGGATATTATTAAGACCGAAGAATGTCTAGTTCTCATGTCGGCTGGTGGCGTGGTGGTTAGGGCGACTGAATCCCACATGGCTGACTGCACTGTTGAGTCTTGGCTCGGTGGCCTGGGGAACAGGCCAGGCCTGTGGGAGAAGGGAGGAGAAGCGATTTCAGCGTGATATCTTCTCAGGGGGATATTGTCTCACTTTATCTCTTTCTCTCTGGCAAGCACACATGCCCTACAGCAAACACTAAAATAATAATAGTAATAATAATACATTTAAAAAGAATGTCTAGTTCTCAAAATAATCAATCCTTTAAAAAAAGTGAAAATACCTGACTGGCAATTTGTTTTTTTTACCTGACTTAATGCAGTTTTTGTACTTCAACCACTTGATTTAGTTCTGTCCTTACTTTTCATCTGCTCCCCATCCCTTCTTTATGTAGTATAAATATATTATTCTTTTTTTTCCTCTCTCTTAACTGTCTCTGCTTTTCTTTTGTGTGATTACTGGGCTTTGCACAAATAGGGTAGGAATACGAGGGAAAATGACTTAATAAGGATTTCCTATCCTGAAAAATTTGTCTTCAGTGGTGTTTGATGATTTCTCCAGAGGGAAAAAAAAGCATTCAAAGTCTTACCCTAATCGTTTCTGAGCAAAACATTTCAAATTGGCCTCACGGCTGCACAAATGAGAGGCAGAAGCAGACGGGAGTGGACAGATTTTCCGCAGGGGTACACACAATGGTGCTTTTATATTGACAACACTCGGGGCAAATTATGCCTTTCTAGCAAAGGCCATTTACAGTGCAGGTTAACAAGGAGACATCTAGTCCTTCTAGGATGGCAGGCCACGGACAACATGCTGTTTGCATTCCTCAACGTGCTTTACCTTTTTCACGTTCTATGAGCAGAAAAATAGCTCATTTCATTTGAAACTTCTAGCAGTGCAATAAGGCATCTTAAAAAAAATAGATGATTAGTAATCTCAAGGAAATAAAATCTTGTTTATTATAAGAAATTATAACTGATGTATCAGAGAAAACAAAAGGCCCTAAAAAAATGCTTCACAAAATCTTTCTCCCAGTATTATTCTGGTGAGAAGAAAGAAAATATTCTCCTGGGATCTGCCCAGGTAACCTTCAATGATTCACTACTCTATGCAAGAATTTCCTATAAAATTATCTTAAAGATTCAAGTGTATTTTCATTGTATTACTTTGTGACAAAATGAAAGTAATTCAGAAATGTAATTCAGAAACCTGTGCAATGCGAGGTCTGTAGAAATAGATTGTAATCACCCAAGTCAGTCAGGAACTTGAGACTTGGGTCAACACAGGCTCATGTCTAGAGTAAGAGTCTCACAGCATACGTTAGTTTACAGCAAGCCAAACGGACCTGCACACGGTGGTCCATTTACTGTGACACGCTCCCGTTTGCCCCCTTTACAATGCTCCCCAAATTCAAGATGCAAAGAATAACGTAGAACTAATCAGGAGTCTGCATATTTTAAATGTACCAATGTGAATTCTTGCCAAAGAACTCGTAACCTTTTCTCTCCTTGCCCTTCTTTGGTTGTAAAACCTAGCTCTCTTGGCAGCCATGTGCTCTGCACATCTGAGGCAACGGGACTCTATGTCACCCTGGTGACTTGCCCTAAGCTTTCTGCTCAAGTAAACCATTACCATGTTACTTACTATGGGTTAGCTTCCCTTTCTGGGTTGACAGCAGTAACCACCAATTAATATTTTAAAAACTGTTTTCCAAAACTTAGCTTACTTTTTCCAACTAATTGTTGAAAAAATATAATATTCTCAGAAATGTATCATTTGTCATTTGGTTACATGTCCCTCACGGGATGCCAGCTCACCTCCCACTTGAAGAGAAAGAGCCAAAGATGTCTTTTCAAGCAACTGAAGAGAAAGTTCTGCGATTACTTTGGACAGAATATAGTCAGTCCTCTACATATTAGATTCTTCGATGTGTCTTAGAAGATTTTTATTCTTTTTGGTAGTCAGTATTTATCGAGTGCTTGCTAAGGACTGCATTCTGTAGATGAAGCTGCTAAACAAGACAATCCACGGACCTGTTCTCACAGTATTTGGACGTTGTAGAGACTATTGATAATTAACAAGGTAGATTAAAAAAAAAAAAAAGATGAACAAGTCACCCAACCAACCCACCGATGAGAGTAACAGTGACCATGAAGAAAATATAAAGGGGATGAGATAAAATTCAAGGCAGGGGGCTAGCAGGTGGTATAGGGGTTAAGGCGCTGGACTCCCACATGGCCGGCCACAGTTTGAATCCTGGACCCAGAGGCTTGAAACTCACACTACACGAGTACATATGTATCCAAAATCCCAGGAGGAGAGCGGAGGAAAAGGGGTTGTGACATGGTCATCCCCTGAGCGGTGATTTTCTCTCCTTGCCCTTCTTTGGTTGTAAAACCTAGCTCTCTTGGCAGCCATGTGCTCTGCACATCTGAGGCAACGGGACTCTATGTCACCCTGGTGACTTGCCCTAAGCTTTCTGCTCAAGTAAACCATTACCATGTTACTTACTATGGGTTAGCTTCCCTTTCTGGGTTGACAGCAGTAACCACCAATTAATATTTTAAAAACTGTTTTCCAAAACTTAGCTTACTTTTTCCAACTAATTGTTGAAAAAATATAATATTCTCAGAAATGTATCATTTGTCATTTGGTTACATGTCCCTCACGGGATGCCAGCTCACCTCCCACTTGAAGAGAAAGAGCCAAAGATGTCTTTTCAAGCAACTGAAGAGAAAGTTCTGCGATTACTTTGGACAGAATATAGTCAGTCCTCTACATATTAGATTCTTCGATGTGTCTTAGAAGATTTTTATTCTTTTTGGTAGTCAGTATTTATCGAGTGCTTGCTAAGGACTGCATTCTGTAGATGAAGCTGCTAAACAAGACAATCCACGGACCTGTTCTCACAGTATTTGGACGTTGTAGAGACTATTGATAATTAACAAGGTAGATTAAAAAAAAAAAAAAGATGAACAAGTCACCCAACCAACCCACCGATGAGAGTAACAGTGACCATGAAGAAAATATAAAGGGGATGAGATAAAATTCAAGGCAGGGGGCTAGCAGGTGGTATAGGGGTTAAGGCGCTGGACTCCCACATGGCCGGCCACAGTTTGAATCCTGGACCCAGAGGCTTGAAACTCACACTACACGAGTACATATGTATCCAAAATCCCAGGAGGAGAGCGGAGGAAAAGGGGTTGTGACATGGTCATCCCCGTAAAATAGGAAAAGCCATTTGTGCAAACCAGAAAATCTTGATTACATTTCTTCTGGATGAAAAAGGTAGACTGAAATCAGAGAAACTTTGTTTTTTTAATTTCCATGAATATTTTATAGATTAAATTCAAAAGACAATAATAATAATCACATCGTTTGCTAGAGAAGAATGATTTTTTTTTAATTTTTAAATTTTAATTATGATTAGAATTGATGTCTATCCTTATAGAATACAGGCTGGGTTATTTAAGCATGCATACAGTATAAAATAATCAAATCAAGGATATACTCACATTCATCTTCAACGCTGAATATTGCATTATGTTGTGTACATTTAATAATAGTTCTACTAGTCTTTCTTTAAAATAAGTTTAAATTGTCCATGTATTTTGCTCTACTGATAATCCATCCTGTAACTTTCTCCCTTATTTACATGCATTTTGATGTCCACGAAAATCTACAATTACTGTCTCTATTTCTATACCATTGAGTCTTCCAGTGTCCACCACAGACTGCAGACATTCAGTGCATGTTAAGCAGGGACATATGATATTTGCCTTTCATAGTCTGGCTTATTTCATTTTAGCATTGTATTTCCTAGGTTTGTCCACTTTGTGTCAAAAGACAGGATTTTGTTGCTCTTTATGGTTAAATAATATTCCATTTTGAATATGTACCTTTTGTCCTAATGCGTTCTTTGGTTACTGGGCACTTAGGTTGATTCTGTGACTTAGCTCTTGGGAGTAATACTGCAATATAGTAATACGTGGTTGTGAAAATGCCTGACTGCGAAGTTCTCTGTCTTTGGAGTACATACCAAGGAGTGGAATTGCTGGGCCTCATGTGGTCATTCTATTTTAGATTTTTGAGGAGACGCAAGCTGTTTTCCACAGTGGTTGTACCAATTTACCACCCCACCAGCAGTGTACAAGTCTGCCCTTTCCTTTGGAATTTTGCTAGCACAAGCTATTCTGGTTTTATTAGTTTTTGTTTTGTTTTTACTATAATCATTCTAACTGGAGTTAGGTGATATCTCCATTAGGATTTGATTTGTATTTCCCTTATGATAAGAAAAGTTGAGCACTTTTTCATGTTTTTTTTTTTTTAGGTAACTTCATCTATTCCTTTGAAAGTTGTCTGTTCAGATCAATTGCCCATCTTTTTATTGGATTATTAGGGTTGGTTGGTTAGTTTTAGTTGAGTGGTTTGAGTTTCTTATATATTATGGTTTTCAAGCCTTTGTATAGTTTTCAGATATTTTCTCCCTCGCTGTGGGTTGTCTTTTTATTTCATTTATTGTTTCCTTCTCTGTGCAGAAGCATTTATCTTGTTGCAGTCTCGAGTATCTATTTTTGGTGTTATTGACCTTGATTTAGAAGTCTTATTCAAGAAATTTTTGCTTACTCCTGTAGCTTGTATATCTCTCCAGTATTTTCCTTCAGTGGTTTCATGGCTTTGGGCTTAATGTTTAAGTCTTTAACCTATTTTGAGTTCATTTTTATAAATGATGAAAGATGGGGTGTAGTTTTATTTTCCTGCAGGTGGATATTCAGTTTTTTTAGAGTCCTTTGTTGAATAGACTATTTATTCTGTACTGCACTGTTTTGTGCTCCTCATCAAAAATCGGTTGGTTGCACATTTTACTGTATGTTGTTAGGTTCTTTTGTACATTCTTTCTTCTGTTCTATTGATCTATGTGCCTGTTTCTGTACCAAAACAATGTTGTTTTTGTTATTGTGGCTATGCAATATATTTGAAGCCAAGAGTGTGAGACCTTCAACTTATTTGTGCAGTATTATCTTGGCAATATGGCGTATTTTGTGATTCTAGACTAATTTTGTGATTGTTTATTCTATTTTTCTGAATAATGATGCTGGAATGTTAACAGGAATTGTATCAAATTAGTGATTCACTTTAGGCAATATTGCCATATTAACTGTCGATTCTTACAATGCATGGACAAAGGACATCTGCCCGTTTTCTGTGTCCTTTTTCAATTTCCTTCATTCTGTTTTTAAAATAATTTTATGGTTGGGATCTTTACTTCTTTGGTTAAGCTTTTTCCTATATGTTTGTGTGTGTGTGTGTTTGTGTGTGTGTGCGTGTGTGTGTGTGTCCACTGTAAACGTAATCTATTTCATTTCTGTTTCCTTTTGCTCATTGTTAGAATACAAAAATACTACAGATTTTTGTATGTTGGTTTTGTTCCCTGAAACTTTGTTGAATTTGTTTATCATTTGTAAGAGTTTTTTTAATGTGCTTTTTAGGTTTTTCTATGTACATAGTCCTATTGTCTGCAAATAGTAACAATTTGACTTCTTTCCTTCCGATTTGAATGCCTTTTTTTTTTTTTTTTCACTCTCTTGTCTGATTATATTGGCCAGGTCTTCCAGTACTACACTGAATAGAAGTGGAGTAAGTGGACATCCTTGTCTTGTTCCAATTTTGAGAGGTAAAGCTTTTTTTACCTTTTCCCTATTGAGTATGATATTAGCTATTGGTTTGTTGTATATAGGCTTTATTGTGTTAAGAAATATCTCTTCTATGCCTATTTGGTTGAGAGTCTTAATCATGAAGAGATGTTGTACACATGCTTTTTCTGTATCAACTGACAAAATCATATGATTTTTGTCTTACTGTCAATGTGATGTATTACCAGAAACAATGGGGTATTTTTAGAGATATCTTTGCTATAGGGTGTGTACACTCAACAGAGAGACAAAGACAGAGAGACAGAGGGTGAAAAATCACCCCTCCTCAGGGGGATGGCCAGGCCACAATCCTTTCTCCAGTCTCCTCTCAGGATTTTGGGCACACACATGAACCTGGCATGAGTTTCAAAGAACAGGATTTGAGATTGGAACCATTGGCAACCATGTGGGAGTCCAGCACCTTAGCCACTACACCACCTACTGACCCTAGAAACAGGTTTTACATAGATGACTGTTGACTCTCTTTTGTCTCTTGGTTTAGAGAAGAGATGGAAGCTAGTTTCAATTATGACTACTATAAAGGAAAATTGGGGGAAAACAATGAAGTTTTACTGTCCAAATGAAAGAATACATATGTTTCTACCAAAGAATTACGATGAATGTGGCACATGAGCCCACACAAACATGCATAAGCATATGCATATACATACCCTTTCCATTTTGGGCAATTTTTTTTTCAAATTTAATTTCATATGAGAGACAAATGCTACAAAAATGTAGTAACATAAAAATTTGGATTGAGGGACTAGCAGTTAGCGTGATGGCTATGTCACTAGACTCCTATGTAGTCAACCACAGTTCGAGTCCTGGGCCCGGTGACTTAAACTCACTCTGGGCACGTGTGCGTGCATGCCCAAGATCTCGAGAGGAGAATGGAAGAGAAAGGATTGCAGTGTGGCCATTTCCCCTGGGGCGGGGGGGGGGGTGATTTCTTGCTCTCTGTCTCTCTGTCTCTCTTTGTCTTTCTGGTGAGCGCAAGCATCCTATAGCAAAAACCTCTCAAAAAAAACCCCCAAATCTGATTGAATCCAAATTTGAAGGAAGTGACATTGCCTTCTACAGGCCTCGTTCTGCCTTCTTCTTCCTGAAGCAGCAGACTCTAAGCAACTTGACACCTAAAGTAATTCACCTACAGTTTCTAGGAGCACAACATGGAAATTATTCTGTAGTTCGATACGAAGGTCCATAACAACCTTTGCTTTCTTATGCTAAGATTTTTAAGAGAAGTATTGCATCTATTAAATGTTATCAAATACAGTCACATTGGTGTCTTCTGGGAATTGAAGCTGTTAACATACTCTTAATTCTGCTAATAATTTCAGCAATGTATTATAGCACAATGTTTTACCAGTTTTATCTTCAGTAGCTTATGTTAGAAAACTCTCTTTTCATTCTGCAAATCTGTAATTCTGGTGCTTATTATCTTAGAATACCTGATAAAAAAAAAAAAAGTCATCCTTTCAAGATGTTCAATTGTTTCTAATCATTCTCCTTTCAAGATAAAATTATCCCAATCTGCAAAATCTACCATTTGATTTCGACCAAATACCCACAAATGATTCTAATCATATTCTTATCAGCAATAATGTTTAAAACATACCGTTTCAAATATGCTTTAGAATTTAAAAATCTCTCAAGGGAAAAGATCATCTTAGAAATGCTTTGTAAGTAGTATTTTTCCATAAATAAATGTTGAGCTTAAAGAAAGTACTATGCTATTTGTTTTCATTACTACATATTGTCTGAAATAGTCTCTATTATGTGGCTAGTTTACCAGCTCCAGTTCCATGTGCAATTAAAAGGCCTAGTGAACACTTGCTATTTTTCGAAGGAAGCACAATGCATTTTTATCAAGTATCTATAGATGTTTCTAAAGCACACTATATATGTTGACCTAAACTGTGACCGTTAGGGGGTTGGTTTATGGTTATTAAAATCAAGCGTAGATTTTAAAACTTACAGAAATAAACTACTTTGAATAAAAATGTTTATTCATGTATTGTCATTAGCAGTCTACAGCTGGAGGTTTGACTATCATCTTAAGTTTTACATTGCAATGGTTTGTTGTTTGTTTTGCTGTATAAGGCACATGCACTCACCAGAGAGAGAGAAAGACAGAGCGAGAAAAAAAATCACCCTCAGAGAAACATGGCCGTGCCACCATCTCTTCTCCTTTCTCCTGTCAGGATTTTGGGTATGCGTGCGCCCTATGCATTGTCAAGTCCCCTGACCCAAGGACTTGAACCGTGGAGTCCACCATGTAGAATCCAGCTCCTTAACCTCCATACCACCTGACCCCACACTGGAACAGGTTTAAGAGATGTGCTCTATGATTAATGCAAGGAGTCAGAGCTGGTTTATCGAAGCAATGCGTTTCTTTTAGGAAAGTTGTACGGTCACTTAGAAGTTTCTGGATAATAATTTTATGTTCAATAAAAACAATTTTTAATCTGTTATTCATGGCTAACCAGTGAGGTTTAAGGATGGGTTCTAGTTTTGTCCCTTGGCAACATAGTGTCTTTTCTTACTTTTTCAATAAAAATGTATACATTTTTCCTGGCAAATCATTAATAAAAATTGGTGTACCTTTCTTGTAGTAAATATTAAAAAATATAAGAGACTTAGAAAAAATTTGCTTTGTTTTGTTTTTAGAGACTTAGAAAAAATTAACACATAAATTATTTTTTTGTTTCTGTTCAATTTTCTTTATTTATTGTATGCAATATGTTATTTTTGGTATACATCTAATGTAAGCAAGAAAGTTATGCACTTTAAAAATATCTTTTCTTTGGGGACAGCAGTTAGCAAATGGCTATGTCACTGGATTCCCATGTAGTCAACCGTGGTTTGAGTCCCGGATCAGTGCCTTAAACTCACGCCAGGCACATGTGTGTGCATGCCCAAGATCCTGAGAGGAGAATGGAGAAGGGATTGCGGCATTGCTATCCCCCCTGGGGAGTGATTTTTCACTTTCTGTCTCTCTGTCTCTCTCTATCTTTCTGGCAAGTGCACATGCCCTATAGCAAAACCTCTAAAAAAACAAAATTGTGTTTTCTTCAAATACTTTTTGACTTTTGATTTTCAGGAAAGAGCGAATGAAAATATTATGCACTCTCTACTGTTAGAATGAATGAAAAGTAGCAAAATAATTCAGGGAGACAGGAAGATCCAATGCAATTACTATTATTATTATTATTAGTCTTGCAGGCTGTCTCACACTTTATCTGACAACTGCTATCTGAGTGGAGATTTTTGTGCAAAAGCCAGGATCCCTAGATGAGATAAAGGGCACTTGTTCAATGAAACCAGAGTACCTTCTGAATAGTCTGCTTTGGGAAAAAAGATCACAACTCACCCAAGAAGCATGGAGTGACTGTGAAATTTTAAGCAAAAGAGGTATTTATAAAAATTTGACAACTTTTGTGATATACAAATATCTGAGAGTTTATTTAATATATATATATATATATTTTTTTTAAATTGTATCAGCAAACGGGACAGAAATTATTAAATAGTTTGTTCTTAGTATTTTCCCAGTGTTCTCATTCATCATTCCAGCAGCTAAAAAAGCAGACCTACAGATAGCTCTGAAAAGTTGGCTTCATTGGATGTCCTAAAACCAAATCGTTTTAAAATATTTGAAGCCCATTGCTGATGTAGTCATCTTCAACTGTGGCTCTTCTAAAAGCACACACCTTGCCCTCGATATTTCAAATATACCTTTGAATTTTAAATAGAACAACATTGTCTCTCATTTGCATTAGTAAAAATTAAAAAGAAGTTGGAAGGAAGGAAAAGCAGAGTAAGGTTGCAATCTTTAAAACACTGAGCGATGAGTGCCCTAGTGAGAGCTCTCTTGTACTTTTGCAGAAAACCTTGTGCCTTATACTAGAAATAGGTTTTCAAGACTATTTTCTCAGCACTAGTTGTAAGGTCTCTGTCGACGTTTGACTTTGCCATACTGACTTTTTCAAAACCTTTACACCAGTGCCACAGAAATTTGCACACCTGAATTTTGTCTAAACAGATTTTCTTGTTTTATGTAAAACTTTTCTTGGGAATTATCTGGAACATAGCAAATGGGAAAATGAGCAAAAGATATTTAAAGGGCAAAAGATTAAGGAATGACCATAGAAATTATTTCAGCCTTCAAATTCTATTATTCTCTCCAATTTATCATCCAACCTACAAGAAAAGAAGGCTAAAATATAAACAGTTATATAAATCCCAATTTTCCTCTGTGACTTTCCAAGTAGTATTATTTGGGAAAATATGAAAACTGTTTAATAAATTCATAATTCATAGATAAAGAAGTAATATGAGTATTAGAGATCTTTTTTTTTTTGGAGAGGTTTTTGCTATACGGCGCATGCGCTCACCAGAAAGACAGAGGAAGACAGAGAGACAGAAAGCGAGAAATCACCCCCCAGCAGGATGGCCACACCATAATCCCTTCTCCTTCATTCTCCTCTCAGGATCTTGGGCACACACGCACACGTGCCCGGTGTGAGTTTAAGCTGCTGGGTCAGGGACTCGAACCATGGTCGGCTACAGGGGAGTACAGTGACACAGGCATTACACTAACTGCTTGTTCCAAATAGAGATCTCTTTTGAATTCATTTCAATACTAGATCTAGGATCAAAAAATTACCATCCAGCATATGGAAAGTTTCATGGTATAAATATTTCATTAAATATTTTTAATGGTACAAATAAATATCTTTTTTTTTTAAGACTTTTTTGCCTCTGGGCACATACACTTGCCAGAGAGAAACAGAGAGAGACAGTGAGAGGGAAAGTGAGAAATCACCCCTGGAGATGGCCATGCTACAATCCTTTCTCCTTCATTCTCCTTCGGGGATTTTAGGCACACACACATATGCGCCTAGAGTGATTTTCATGCCACTGGGTCTGGGACTCAAACTGCAGTTGGCTATGTGCAAGTCCAGCACCATAATCACTACACCACCTGCTGGCCCCTAAATAAATATCTTTGAAGCATAAATATCTAAGTTCTCAAAAGGGCCTTGAAAAAAAGGTATATTATTCAACCAGCTTACTAGAAGAATATGTGCTATTCATTGTTTAACTGTAAGAGATGCCAAGCCTTTAGATAAGAACTGTATCATGACAGGTATTTAGGGCACTGACTGACGTTGGCCGTACCTCGCCACATCGTAACGCACTGTCGGTGGAAGCGATGCATTCACGTTGGATTCAAAGAGCCAGCTCCTCTCACACCAAATTACTGTAATTAGAGTAAGTGACCGATAAACTGAGTTATTGACTTTAAAGTAGAATTGAAGGCGAGACATTAAATAACACAATAGTTCGCAACTGCTGAAAGCAAATGCCATTGTGGATTTCAAGCACTTCGTAGGATTTTAGCAATACCAGTACCCACGAAGGTTTCAGTTCCTACCATTCTGTGCGATTCTTCTTGATGATGGCCTTTATCTTATTCTACAATCTCATACTTGCTGATTTTCTTCCCCACCCCCATGTGCTAAAGATACTGGGTTCTCTTCAATTTCTAGTATATTCTCAGCCAGGGCCATTTCTTCCCTCCCTTCCCCAATTTTTTCCTCTCTCTCTCTCTCTCTCTCTCTCTCTCACACACACACACACACACACACACACACACTTACGCTATTGGCATGGCTGGGCCTCCAACTCCGTTCTTCAATCTCAGTGTAAGTGACGAATGACCTAGTACCCACTTTCTGCTTTTCTCTATCCATCTGTCAGGCATTTCGTTCTCTAAGTGGACATAGTTTGAGAGAAGATGTTAGGAAAAGGAAGTCACAGATCAGCCTGTCCCACACTTGTTCCCTGAGGCAGCTTTAACAGTCACAGACAACAGTGTTTGGCTGGGGTAGGAGTTGCAGGATAATTCCAGGGGAACCTGTGGGACCCCAGGCACAGGAAGGGCTGCTTGGGGAGCCCTGGGAGCAAGTCAGAGCAGGACCTGAGAGAATCAGCCTCCCCCTCACACACAGAGACGCATGCACACAGACACACCTTACAGAAGCCAGGCCCTTCTAGGAGCCCACAGATTGAGAATTTGGGCCTCCAGGGACAGAAGCCTGAACAAAGGCGTTGACAATTTGCAAAATAAGAATTGTCTACAAATACAGAACAGTAGTGATGTGAGCTAGAGCAGAAGGATTTTTGTTTGTCTTATTTATTTCTTCATTGAAAGAGACAGAGACAATGAAACAAAGAGACAAAGAGATAGGCACCCTCCCAGGACCTGCATGCCGTGTTCCTTAGCTCCAGCCCCAGCTAGCGAGATCAAGGCACACAGTACCCAGGGGGCACAGAGGTCCAGGGATGTGAACCCAGAACCTTCCCATGTGGGTTCAATTGTGTTATTGTTGAACCACCAGTTGGCTCCTAGAGCAGGAGTTTAAAGAGGTTTCCTCACAGGGGGGACCAGCAGATGACATAGCGGTTATGTCACTAAACTCCCACATAGTCAACCACAGTTTGAGTCCCTGGAGCCTGTGGCTTGAAACTCACACTTGGTGCATGTGTGTGTATGTCCAAAATCCTGCAAGATTGGAGAAGGGATTATGGAGTGACCATTTCCCTGGGGGGGGGGAGGTGATATCTTGCTTTCTCTCACTCTCTGCCTCTCCAGTAAGCACATTTGCCCTGTAGCAAAATCTATCTCAAAAATAAATAAATAAATAAAGATTTACTTAATCTGGGACTAGCAGATCATATAATGGTTACATTGCTGGACTCCCACGCAGTTGACTGTGGTTCAAGTCCCTGACCTGGTGACTTGAAACACTGGGTATGTGTGCGTGCATGCACAAACTCCCAAGAAAAGAATGGAGGAGAAGGGGTTGCAGTGTGGTAATTCCCCTAGGGGGTGATTTCTCACCTTCTCTCTTTTTCTCTGTCTCTGGCAAACACACATACCCTATAGCAAATAAATAAATACATCAATAAATAAACAAACAAACTATAAAAACCCCTCTAGGGAAAAGAAAAAAGTTCTCATGGGATACCTGGCAAACTCATGTGTGAATGCAATATGATATTCATTTTAAAAATTCTGAAACATGATTTTCGGATGCAGAGAGACAATGACTCTTCTGTTTCTCCCTGAGTCAGGGTTTGGAAGCCCAGCAGGCATCCGATATTTACAATATACTTACACGATGTATTTTGCATGGTTATCAGACACCCGTTTGTCCTTGTCACCGTTACTCCTCAAGCAAACTAATGTTTAATCCTCTGGGACATCTAGATAGCACGAAGACGTCTCAGAATGCAGTTTTCATTCAAGTTAGGATTGTTTCTAAACCGTGATTGGTGAAATATGTTTCTGAAAACAAAGTAGACAAACCCATAAATAAGCAAATCTGGCCTCCCAAACTGGGTCCCTGGAGGGGCTGACGTCTCGGAACAGCGTTACGCACTCCGTGTCAGCGGCGTGCTGAGATGGAGCACGGGGCACCTCGTGAGCAGCAGGCACTGTGGAACTACAGCTGTTTCTCACTGACGGTGCTAGTACAATGTCATCCTGGACCTGGAATTGCATGCTCTCGCATTCCACGTCCAAGGGACCTCAGAAGGGGCATCTTCAGCCAGTGCAAGTCTATAGGTCAAACATAGTACCCAAAAGGCTGCAAATTACTTAAAAATGTTTTACTTTCTGGTGACGACTCACAGAAATGAGCTTAAAATGATTCTGTACAAAACAGAGCATGAAAAGTTAAACCATACTGTTTATTAATTTTAAAATATTAATATTCTTTCATGATGTGCGTGAGAAGACTATCTAAATTTTCTTTGTACGCCATGGATTAAATTTTGTTGTTGAAATAAAAATATCTTTCTGAAAACCAACTTCTAGAAGTGGTATAATTTACCCTATAAATGTCATATTAAAAATTCATTGTTCATTAATATATGCAACCCAGACTATTTCTTAATGTGTTCTTTACAGATGTAATACATGAAAAGGATTTTATGATTAAAGAAATAAAATGCTAGGTTAAATGGTGCTAAACAAGGATTGTTATTACCGTCTCTGACCTTTAACGTAACGTGGACTCCATCCACCTTGGAAAGACGAGAACAGCTTTCCGCATTTCCACACACACTGAAAGGTGAAAAGATGTGTCAGAATGATTACATCCTTAAACAGATTTCTGCAAAGGCTTTCAAAATTCTTTCTGAATATATCTAGATTCCCAGTCAATTCTGCTTGCTGTGCTATGGTTCTTTGAAAATCATTTCGTTGGGGTCAGCAGATGGCATAGCAGTTACATTGCTGGCCTTAACATGGCCAACTATGGTTCAAGTCCTGGACCTGGTGGTTTAAAAATCACACGGAGCGTGTGTGTGTGTGTGCCCAAGATCCTGGGAGGAGAATGGAGGAAAAGGGATTGTGACACGGCCATTCCCTCTGGGAGATGGTTTCTTACTTTCCCTCTGACTGTCTCCGTTTCTGTTTCTCAGGAGAGCGCACACGTCCTCAACAACAACAAAAAATACTGTTTAAAAAAATCATTTCATGGGACCAGCAGTTAGTGTAATGGCTATGTCGCGGGACTCCCACGTAGTCGACCATGGTTCGAGTCCGGGAACCGGTGGCTTAACCTCATGCTGGACGCGTGTGCATGCGTGCCCAAGATCCCGAGAGGAGAATGGAGGACAAGGGATTGCAGCATGGCCATCCCCCTTGGGGGGTGATTTCTTGCTTTCTGTCTCTGTCTCTCTGGCGAGTGCATGCACCCTGTAGCAAAAAAGAAATCTCTCAAAAAAAGAAGTCATTTTGTGTTGTGTCAAGTTGCACAGTTATCGTAATACATTAATATTGTAGGATGGAGCGATAAAATCTAGTTCTGATTATTTAATTATGCAGTCTTTATTCTTCCTCTTTATGTATTTCTTCCTTTATCTCTTTATATTGAGTGAATTTATGTAATGTCCTTTGGACTAGTAAACAGATTTTCAGTAAACTCTCAAAATGCTGTTTTAAGACAAATGAAACCAATCATGGGTAGCAAAGTGTGGAAGGAACGGAGTGACCAAGGACAAGAACCGGAGAGCGGGAGAGGATGCAGCACAGCCCGAGGAGAAGCAGGCGTGGGCGAGGCGTGACCCTGGGGGCGCTGGGAGTGGGGACGCAGCAGCAGGGGAAGAGCCTGGGAGCTCGGCGGGAGGCAGGACAGTCAGGAGCTGCGGTCGGGCTGGAGGTGCTCTCTGCACACTGAAGCTTCTGCACCTGTTAAAGGAGAGAGATTGCTGCTAAGCTGAGCGGTACTACTGTGGCCACGCCCGATGTCGCTCGGTGACCGCAGGATCATTTAGAAGCAGAGCCCCACACCAGATTTCCTACGGAATAGCAGGAGGTGAGATTATGTGCTGGCAATAATGACTGCAGCCCTAAACTCTACGTCTACTACCCAGAAGCTCGATCCTTCTCTTAATCTTTCATTTATTCTTTTTTTTCCTTCAGTTTTCCCGAATTTCTTCCTTGAATTAATTACCACACCTGGCCAGAGAGAGGGACACACTAGGGCTTGGTAAAGTTGGGATGATCTTTTACTTATTTTCAGGGCCTCGCAAGATCTTACTCTGCATTTTGTCTTTTTTTTCCTGACAGTCCAGGCATGTTCTAATCCTTTTGCATCTGTCTGAGTAGCCGAGGCTACAGGTTCAGTCTCCCCTGGCGTTTAGGGTTAGGCCTGCTGCCGGCCTGCTCCAGGTGAGCAGCGGTGTCTGTCAGCACACTGTCACGCCCAGGTCCTTGCCTGCCTTTTTACTATGGTCAAAGATTGGGCTGATACCTCCAGATGAAAATCCTATAATGACTTCAGAGTAAAATCCCTGACAGCTTGCAGCTTTATTGAAGGAAAACAGTGAAATCCAGAGGCCCTTGTAGCTGAAATCTTAAGTATCCCCTAAATTTCTGTAACCTGCAAAAACTCTTCTTCAGTAACTTCATTGGCTTCAAAATAGACATTGCCCAACACTCTAACTTAAGAACAGGGACTAGCAGTTAGCGTAACAGCTACGTCACTGGATTCCTTTGTAGTGGACCGTGGTTCGAGTCCCGGACCCAGTGGCTTAAACTTGCACTGGGCACATGTGCGTGCATGCCCAAGATCCCGAGAGGAGAATGGAGGAGAAGGGATTGCGGTGTGGCCATCCCCCCTGGGGGGGCGATTTCTCGCTTTCTGTCTCTCTTTCTCTTTCTGGTGAGCGCACACACCCTATAGCAAAAACCTCTTAAAAAAATAATAACTTTGGTTTATATTTCTGCACTTGTTTAAATTTAAAAAAAAAAAAAGACCACCACTACCAAGAAAAAGGATTTTGCAAATAAGTCTCTTCCCTTGCTCCTCTTAGTTCATACCCCGCATGGTGGGAAGAATCTTGTAATCCAACGACATCCACAGTTTAATCCTCCTTGGAACCGGTTAGAATGTTGTTTTAGAAGTCAAAAGAGACTCTGCCGATGTAATCAAGGTTAAAGACCTTGAAATGAGGAGATTATTTTGTGTTATTCAGGTAAACCCAATTTAATCACTTAAGTCCTCAAAAGCAGAGAACCTTTTCAGCTGCAGCAAACAGAGAGATGGCAGCATGGGGACAGTTCAAGCCCCTCTGCTGCCCTTGGAGACGGAAGAAGGAGCGGAAATCAAGCAACGGGGAACACCCCTGGAAATGACCCAGCGAGGAGACGGGTCCTCCCAGAGGGCCTTCAGGCAGGAAACAGCCTGCGGACGTCTGGGGGTGAGCCCAGCAACGTTCACGTGTGATACCTGACCTGCAGAACTGGAAGATAATAAACCTGGGCTGTTTAATCCAGCAGCTTTTTTTTTTTTTTTTTTGGAGAGGCTTTTTGCTATAGAGCGTGTGCGCTCGCCAGACAGACAGAGGGAGACAGAGAGACAGAAAGCGAGAAATCATCCCCCAGAGGGGATGGCCACACTGCAGTCCCTTCTCCTCCATTCTCTTCTTGGGATCTTGGGCACGCACGCACATGCACCCGGCATGAGTTTAAGTCACCGGGTCTGGGACTCGAACCACAGTTGACTACATGGGAGTCCAGCAACATAGCTATTACGCTAACTGCTGGTCCCAAATCCAGCATCTTTATGGTGATTTATGGCAGCAAGAGAAAACTAATACACTCACACTCTTTTTTTTTTCTTTTTTTTGGGAGAGGCTTCTTCGCTATACGGGACAGTTGCT
>NW_006159999.1:408721-419642 GCF_000334495.1 Tupaia belangeri chinensis | reverse complement strand
TACACTCACACTCTTCACACGCAATGCATGAATGCACACACTCCTCCACTCTTACTGTGTAAATAAATAAGATCTGTATGTCTGTGGTAGACAATGGGGTATTTGACTTCATACAAACGACCCACTGTATGTTCCTCTCAATTTCACTGCTCATTCACCGCAGGGTACACGTGCTAGCCGGCCATGAGGAGCGGCCTGGAGATGATGTCCAGGTTCGCGGTATTTCCGACAAAGAATTGAAAAACAAACCACCGATAGGAAAAGGAAAAGGGGGGTTATTAAGTCAAAGCAAAACACACTCCTGAGAGGGCAGAGTGGTCCTCATGGACGGAGAGAGAGTGGCCCAAAGGCCCTGTTGGCTGCACTGGGTGAGGGCTGTAATTTTGGATCCAGGTGGTGCTGGCTGGTGGCCGGCTGGGGCCCTGATGTTCTCACCGCACTGGCTCTGTCAGTGTGGCTTAACCAGCTAGACGTTCCCCACCAGTCTGCCCACACTGCCTTGGGGGGAATTGTCTGCCCTGTCAGATGTTCTATGTAGCCACACGGCAGACACAAGTGGCCCCTTTGCCACTTCCATTTCCTAGCTTCCTCCTGCCTCCGAGAGACAGAGAGGGGGAAGGTGAGAAAGCACCCCCACTCCCTGGGAGATGGCCACATCGCAATCCCTTCTCCTCCACTCTGCTCTTGGGACTCTGAGCATGTATGCACGTGTGTCCAGGACTTGAACCTCAGAGTAGGCCACGTGGGATCAAGTCTCCTTAACTACCAGGCAGGCCCTATAAGTAACCTATTTTAGAACATGAAGCAAGATCAAATTATTAAAAAAATAAACAGTTAAATCAGTTTTAATACGTCTTTTTCTCTAGAAAAAAAATGTTTTTGTTAGTTCTTTTTTTCTTTTAGTTTGCTAAAGGGCATCTGTACTTGCCAGAGAAAGATAGAGAGAGAGAAAGAGAGGGGGAAAGTGAGAAATTACCCCAGAAGTGATGGCCACACTGAAATCCCTTCGGTGTACTTTCCAGAGAAAGATAGAGAGAAAGAGAGAGGGGAAAAGTGAGAAATTACCCCAGAAGTGATGGCCACACTGAAATCCCTTCGTCACTCTGCCCTCAGGACTATGGGCATGCGTGCACACATGCTTGGCATGTTTTACAAGCTGCCAGGACCTGAACTTGAACCAGTAGTCAGCCACGTGGGATCCAGCTGCCTTAGCCATCATACCACTGAATGACCCCTGGGGGAAAATATTTTTAAAGAAAATGAATACATTTTTAAAAATAGAAACCCTTGTTGATGGTCTTACTCATTTCTTTTTGTTCAGGTATCTTTAAATAGTGTTAGAATAAATATCTCATAAGATATACTAATTTCTTTAGGGTTCTGTATTTAGGGGGCTGATAAAGAGTTTAAAACATTTAAACATTACTAAAATTACTAAAATGGTTGACTCTTTGGTAAGAGACATGGACATGTATTGATCATATGGCTAGTTTAGTTTTATTTTTTTCTTTTTATTTTAATTTTTGCTATAGGATATGTGGGCTCATGAGAGAGGGAGAGAGAGAGAAAGCGAGAAATCGCCCCGCTCCCAAGGAGGGCTAACCGCACTGCCATCCATTCTCTTCCATTCTCCTCTTGAAATTTTGGGCAAGCATGCACACATGCCTAGATATTTTCCAAGCCATCGGGTCTGGGATTCAAATCATACACTAGGCCACATAAGATCTAGACTCCTTGGGACCAGCAGTTAACGTAATGGCTATGTTGCTGAAATCCCATGTAGTCGACCGTGGTTCAAGTTCTGAACCCGGTGGCTTAAACTCACGCCAGGCACATGTGCATGCATGCCCAAGATCCCGAGAGGAGAATGGAGGAGAAGGGATTGCAACATGGTCATCCCCACGGCGGGTGCTTTCTCACTTTCTGACTCTCTGTCTCTCTCTGTCTCTCTGGTGAGCACATGTGCCCTATAGCAAAAACCTCTCATCTCAAAAAAAAAAAAAAAAGATCTAGTCACCTTAACCACCATGCCACTTGACTGTCCCCTCCCCTTAATTGTCAGATTGCGTGTGCATTCACCAGACAGAGAAAGAGAGAGAACACCCCGTCTGGCATATGGACATGCCACAATCCTTTTTCTTCCATATTTTCTCCCTGCAGGATTTGAGGCATGCTTGGATGTGTATCGGGTGTATTTTCAAACTCTCAGGTGGAGACTTAGAATGCAGCCAGCCACGTGGGATCCACAGAGCTTAAATGCCAGGCCGTGGGGCTGCCCTAGCTAGTTTAGTCTGAATGAAGGGTGATTGAGAGAGAAGAATGATTAACACTGTTGCACTGAGCTTTCTGCAGATTAGGAAGTTTCTGACCTCGCTAGGAAGTGGACACTTGAGAAGAAATAGTGTAAATAATTGTATGTAGCGAAACATCCCCTAAAACACATTTGTGCCTTTGCATTCGACCCCTCTGCTTCCTATGTGAGCGCACTTGGCCTGCCTGTTTCTGTCGCTATGTAAACTGGGTTGATGCCCTCTTCTTCTTTTGTTTGGGTGTTTATTTGTTTTTTAAGGATTTTGCTATTGGGCATGTGCACTCGCCAGAGGGACACGGTGAGAGGGAAAGTGAGAAATCACCCTCATGGGGAATGGCCGTGCTGTAATCCCTCCCCATCCATTCTCCTCCTGGGATTTTGCACATGAACACGTAAGCACTCTGCATGATTTTCAAACCACCAGGTCTGGGACTCAAACTGTGATGGGCCATTAGGGAGACTAGGGTCTTAACCACCGTGCCATCTGTTGGTCGCTGTTTTTATTTTGTTTTGTTTTCCTTTTGTGAACTCTCCATCCAATGATAAGCCAATTCTTTTTTTTTTTTTTTGAGAGATTTTTGCTATTGGGTGCATGCACTCACCAGAGAGATAGAGAGAGACAGAAAGTGACAAATCCCCCACCAGGGGATGGCCAAACCACAATCCCTTCTCCAATATTCTCCTCTCAGGATGTTGTGCACATATACACACATGCCTGACGTGAGTTTCAAGCTGCCGGGTCCAGGACTTGAACTGCAGTCAACTACATGGAGTCCAGCGACACTATCTGCTGGTCTCAGTAAACCAATCCGTAACGGAAGGGAGGATTTTGCTTCTCTTTTGTTTTCCTACATAGTAAACAGTATGTTGCCAACTTCTCACAGTACCACAAGCCGAATAGCCTACTTAGGGACCCCAATCTTTGCTCGAAGCAGCAAGTGCAGCCCTACTTCCACTGTAAGGCGTTCATACAGTACCTTTATTCCCAGGATACAAAGCAAACCAGCACTGGTCAAGAATCCCCTTCACACCTGATACACAGGTAGGAAGTGTGTCACACGGAACATGCGGAATCTATGCAAAATCAAAAGCTCTTTCAAGTCAGAACCTCCAACTCAAATGTGCTCCATTATCATACAGAAAATAAGAGAAATGCAGATTGCTGGGTCTCCAGATTCAAACTGTGCTGTTTCTCCTTCAGGTCGGAGTATCGCCCTTGCTGACAAATGAAAATCAAATCCAAAACCGAAGCCTGGAGAGCAGGCCCAACCTGGAAAACAAACACACACCATCAGCTGATGGAGGCGAAGACTTTTTTTCTAGAATTAAGAGGGAGGGACCAGCAGTGGTGTAATGGTTATCCCACTTCAGATTGAGTCCCGGACCTGGTGGCTTAAAACTCATACCAGGGACCAGCAGTTAGCGTAATGGCTATGTTGCTGAACTCCCATGTAGTTGACCGTGGTTCAAGTCCCGGACCCGGGGGCTTAAACTCACACCGGACGCGTGTGCGTGTGTGCCCAAGATCCCAAGAGGAGAATGGAGGAGAAGGGATTGCAGCGTGACCATCTTCCCTAGGGGGTGATTTCTCGTTTTCTGTCCCTCTGTCTCTCTGTCTATTGCAGAGCTAAAACCTCTCCAATAAATAAATAAATAAATAAAAACTCACACCAGGTGTATACGTGTGCTCAAAATCCTGAGAGGAGGATGGAAGAAAAGGGACTGCGGCATAGCCAGGGGATGAGTTCTCATTTTCTCTGTCTCTGTCTTTGTCTCTCTGGTGCACATATGTACGCTATAGCAAAAATAAAAAGGGACCAGCAGTTAGCGTAATGGCTATGTCGCTGGAGTCCCATGTGGTTGACCCTGATTCGAGTCCCAGACCAGGTGGCTTAAAACTCACGCTGGGCGCATGAAGGAGAAAGGATTGCGATGTGGCCATCCCCCCTGGGGGCTGATTTCTCGCTTTCTGTCTCTCTGTCTCTGTCTGGTGAGCTCACGCACCCTATAGCAAAGCACCCTAAAGCAAAAACCTCTCCAAAAAAAAAAAAAAAAGTATATATTAAGTGGCAGTAACAGGTAATTCTAATCTAAGGTACCATGTTTACTCTCTGTGGACAGTTTTTCCTTTATTCCACTGTGTTTGTTTTAATACCTTTAAAACACTCAGAGATTTGGCACAGCATCATCAATGTCTCTTTACATTAAATAAACTTGAATTCAGACATGGGAAGTTCTAAACCATGAGCATGGTCAAAGATGGAGAAAGCATCGGTCTGAGTGGGGCAGGGGCACAAGGCTGGGGACTGACCCACTGCAGAGCTGACGGGGGAAACGTAGCCAGATACTCCCAAGACGAACCCATCATCCCAAGGGAGAGGAGAAGGAATGTTCTTCTGCGTGGGCACGAACGTGTCGTGTTGGGTCGCTGTGAATGGAAGGGCAGGTTAGCACACACGAGAAGAGAGGACCGTGTGAGGCAAAAGCGAACAAGCAGTCCGGACTTTTCTGAAGTATGTGCGAGAAGTCTCTAGCCCAAAGGTGGGTCCCCAGACCCATCAGCAACTGAGTTGTTGTACCCTAGCTCCACAACATCTAGCAAGGAGTATGTGGCCTTCAGCAAGCCGTTCAAGCACTGTTTAATCCTTGTGAGGACGTGGGCAGTATTGAGAGGCCGTTTATCCGAGTGTCTGAACACCCGAGGCATCACTAAAATGAAACTGTCCTGAAAAGTTTTGTAGAAAAATAGTTTGATGCCCAAAAGACTTAAGGTAACAGAGTAAGTGAAATGTTTCTCCCCTCGGTGTGCTCCCCATGGTTTATTAATACAAAAGCAATTTTGAATACATGGGCGTCGATCTAATGCATTCATTTAGAGCCAAGTTTTTCCTCTAGCTCTGCGGATTTCATTTCGGTTTGTAGTTACTGCTCATTAAGTGCAGCATCTGCTTTATTGAATAAATCAATAAATCAATTACGACCACAGAGCATGAGCTAGCAAAAGAGCAAAAATTTCAAAGCGTGGGGACGTGTCTATGAATTTTGCTGGTGGATTCTAATGGAATTTAGTAGGAAGAGTACTAAATTGGGAGTCAAGGGACGTGAGTCCTTTAGCCTAATACCTGTCACGGATTTCTTTGGCAAGTCACTTTCTCCTTCCTTCCTTCCTTCCTTCCTTCCTTTCTTTCTTTCTTTCTTTCTTTCTTTCTTTCTTTCTTTCTTTCTTTCTTTCTTTCTTTCTTTCTTTCTTTCCTTCTTAGTTTTTGCCTTAGGGCATATGAATTTGCCAGAGAGAGATAGAAAGTGAGAAATCACCCCTGGGGGGGATGGCCATGCCACAATCCCTTCTTCTCCATTCTCCTTCTGGGATTTTGGGCACACAATCACACATGTCTGATATGAGTTTCAAGCCACTGGGTCTGGGACTTGAACCACTGTCAGCCATGTGGGAGTCCAACAACTTATTGTTATGCCATCTGTTGGCCCCTGCAAGTCACTTTCAACATAACTTATTGTTACACCATCTGTTGGCCCCTGCAAGTCACTTTCAACTATAATAAGGAAAGAGCCCTTGTATACAAATGGTTTCCTTTTATTTTTATGCTACAGTGGCTTTTCATTCTTTCCCCTCAGGAACTTAAACTTGTCTTTGATCTACAAATCAGGAAATGCAGGGCCAACTTCTCTGGGGTGGGGACTAAGGTCCAGGAATGCGCTGCCTAGGTCTCCCCACCTCTGCTCCTCATTGAACCCACACCAGCCCTCCTCAAGAAGCATCTGAAACAAATGTGTGAATTCCTACACATTCAAATTATCTTTTTTTTTTTGAGAGGTTTTTGCTATAGGGCGTGTGCGCTCGCCAGACAGACAGAGAGAGACAGAGAGACAGAAAGCAGGAAATCACTCCCTTCTCCTCCATTCTCCTCTCGGGATCTTGGGCACGCACGCACACGCGCCTGGCGTGAGTTTAAGCCACTGGGCGCATGTCCGGGACTCAAACTGCGGTCGACTACGTGAGAGTCCAGCGACATAGCCATTACGCTAACTGCTGGTCCCTCAAATTATCTTTTGAAAACCAGTCAACATCTAAAATATTTTCCTTATCTAGCTTTAATGATTCTTCCCAGATTTAACCTAAACTATTCATCTACACGATATTCTACCTGCATGCACTTACCCACACCCCATATCAACCTCCTTATAGGCATAGACACTCTGTCCTCCTTGTCAGCAGACCCGTGCCTTGGGAGAGGGGCCGTGTGATCTCTGTTCAGCTCAATGGTACGTTCTCTTCGCACTTTGTAGACACGGCTAGAAACAGGGTGTAAACAAAGGGCGGGGTTGACCAGGGCAGACCCTTGAAAGAATCCTTAGTTCATTCGAGTCTTGGCCCCTGCTGATGTGGAGTGGAAACAATGCCCAGAGATCGATGAGGTGACATTGAAGGTGGAGGCCATGCTCTTGGGAAGAGGGCTCTCAGGAGGGACGAAAGCAGGGCTTGTCCATGGTGGAACAGGCAGACTTCACACCTTCCACAGTTGCCTACTTTCAGACTTTTTACTTGAAAAATAAATACAATGCTACCTTGTTTAAGCCGCCATAATTAAGCAGCGTCCTCATGTTAACATTTTCTGGTCTAAATATAGAGACATCTATTGACAGAATCACAGTGGTTATTCCTTGTTTCTGTTGAAATACTGTACATCGCTACCAAAAGAGGCTAAGTGAAGTTTTCACTGGAGAGAGACAGAGAGAGAAGGAAAACAAGAAGACAGCCCCTAAAGGAATGGCCATCCCACGATCCTTCTCCTCCGTCTCTCCCGCCCTTCAGGATTTGGGGCATGTACACATACACGCTAAGCACATTTTGCAAGCCACTGGGTCAGGACTCAAACCAGGAAGTGGGCAGTCAGCCACATGAGTTCTGGCTCTCTTCACCACCGCACCATCAACTGGTCCCAAGGCTCAATATATTTTTAAAATGACTCTTAGAAATAGGTGGACTGACATGTTTGGAATGAAGAAGTCCTGAGAAAATGAACCACAGCTCATGAGCAGTGTGGACTAGCGGGCAAGTCCTTCAATAGAGAAGGGAGGCAGAGACCTCGGTCACAGCTGGAATCCCGCGTTTGCTCTTTGGAGAGAAGAGGGAGACATCTGAGTGTGAAAGCGCACCAGCACCAGACTGTCAACACCCGTCTCTGTCTCTGGCCCACCCCAGCACACAGATTTTCCTGATTCCTGGTGTTCTCCTCTGTAAAGACACATTATCACCTCTTTTAAAATTAGGAATTGTTTGTTTCTTGCTATTCAGTGTACTTAATGGTTCTATATGAATTGTAGGATTTTTTTTTGGCTTTTTTTTACTGTTTTTGTAAAAAATTCCATTGGGATTCAGATCCTTGAATCTGTAGATTGGCTTTGGTAATACAGATAGTTTTTGCAAAGTTGTCTCCAAATCTTTTTACATGGACTTCTCTTCATCTCTTTGTGCCAACTTTCACAAATTATTGCTACTTTGTTGTTGTCAGTCTACAAGTCTTTTTTTTTTTTTTTTTTTGGTATAGGGTGTGTGCACCCACCAGAAAGACAGAGAGAAACAGAGAGTCAGAAAGCGAGAAATCACCCCCCGGGGGGATGGCCACACGGCAATCCCTTCTCCTCCATTCTCCTCTCAGGATCTTGGGTACACACACATGTGCGCGCATACGGCACCCGGCGTGAGTCCAAGCCGCCGGGTCCAGGACCCGAACTGCGTTTGACTACTTGGGAGTCTAGCAACATAGCCATTACGCCAATTGCTGGTCCCAAGTTAACTGTATTCTTAAGTTTTTTGTTTTTTTGTTTTTATGCTATTGCAATTAGATTGCTTTCTTAATTTTTTTTGGCTAATTCATTGTTTGTGTAGAAATGCAACTGACTTTCTATGTGTATTTTGTATGTTGATGCCATCCCTTCACCAAATGTACTGTTTATTGTTTATTTTAATAGCATTTTGTGGGGGTACCAAAAGTCTTTTTTTATTTTTTTTCAGTTTGCTAGAGGGCACGTGCACTTGCAGGGGTGGGGAGCTAGAAAGCACCCACCATGGGATATGGTCACACTGCAGTCCCTCCTCCCCCTCTCACTGTTTCAGGGTGTCGAGCATACTCACACAGGCCTGGCATGTTTGTAAGGCAGCCAGGTCTAGGACGCGAAGCACGTGGTAAGTCGTGTGCAAGCTAGCCTCCTTCACCAGCAGGCATAAGCTGGCCCAGGTACTTACGCTTTCCTGTACATAAGATCGTACCGCCAACAATAACGAGCCATTGATGCCTTTTTGATGTAAATGCCTTTCATTTGTTTCCTCTCTTAATTGCTCTGGCTAAAACTCCAGTACTTTATTGAATAGAAGTGGAAAAACCGGCATCTTTGCCTCGTTCCTGATTTGGCGGAAAAGCTGTCAGTCTTTCTGTGCTGAGAATGATGTTAGCCGTGGGATTTTCATACATGGCCGTTGTTGTGTAGAGGTAAATTTCCTCTACACCTAGTTTGTTGAGAGTTTTTAACAGGAAGGGGCATTAAAATGTGTCACAGGCTTTCTCTGTGTGTATGGAGATGATCATGCCCTTGTTCTTTATTCTATTAATACCCCGATCACCTTAATTGATTTGCATTGCTGTACTACCCTTGCACACCAGTGACAAATCTCACTTGGTCACAGTATATGGTTGAATAGTCTGCAAGCATTTGTAGAGAATTTTTGCATTTATGTTTCACAGGGATATCAGCTGAACATTTTCTTGTAATTTATTTATTTAGCTTTAGTATGAGGGTAATACCAACCTCCTAAATTAATTTCGGAAGTGTTCCCTTCTTTTTCCAGGTTTTTGGAAGTGTTGGAGAAGAATTGGTGCTAATTATTTTTTTTTAAATATTTAGCAGTATATACCAGGAAGACATCTGATTCTTGGTTTGCTTTTTTAAGAAGTGTTCAATTACCAAATTGATCAGCTCACCTGCTGTTCTATTCAGATTTCCTATATTTTCATGATTCGATTTTGATAGGTTTTATGTTCTTAGAAATTTATCGTATTTTTAGATTTTTAAATATTGTATTCATAGTAGTCTCATGAGTTTTCTAGTTGCTAGGTGAAACACTGGGTTATTTATCTGGGATTTTTTTTTCTTTTTTTTGGAGGGTTTTTTTTTTTTTTTTTTTGCTATAGGGTGCATGCGCTCGCCAGACAGACAGAGAGAGACAGAGAGACAGAAAGTGAGAAATCACTCCCTGGGGGGATGGTGAGGTTGCAATCCCTTCTCCATTCTCCTGTTGGAATTATGGGCATGCATGCACTATCCCTGGTGTGATTTTCAAGCCACCAGATCAGGGACTTGAGCCATGGAGTCAACTGTGTGGGATCTAAAGCCATAATTGCTATGCTACCTGCTGGCCCTACAGTTACAATTATTTTTAATACTTTTTGCTTTCTTTCTCTGGATAGATTCAAAATTCTCTCTTTGCCTTTGACATTTTGTACTTTGATCTTAACGTGCCTTGGTGTAGACTATTGGCTCCCAGTTAGTCTGTTGGACTTTATAAATCTAAAAGTTCCATTTTTTCACCCAGACTTGGACCGTTTTCAACCATTGTTTCCTAGAGTAAGTCTTCCCCGTTCCTTCTGCTCCTCCCAGCATGCCTGGACTGACCGGGCACACGCTCAGCCCTCAGCCCTCTCTGTTCTTTCCCTGACTCGTCTTCCTTGTCCCTGTGACTGGGTAACTTTTCCTTGAGCTCGATGTTTTTTAAGTTCTTTGTGATCAAGTCTGCCGTTGGACTCTTCTAGTAAAGTTTTAAGTCACTTACTACAGTTTTTTTCTCCAGAATCTCGGTCTGGTTTTCTTTTATTTTTAATAGCATCTCTGTTGAAATTCTCATTTTGCTCATAGAATTAGTTGTCTATGTTTTCTTGTTGTTTATCAAGTTTCTTTAAAGGCAAATAAATTAAACTCTTTGTCAGGTAATTAGTATGGCCGCATTTATTTTATTGTATTTATTTATTTTTTATTTTTTATATTTTAGGTTTTTTCCATAGGGCACATGTGCTCACTGGAGAGGCAGAGAAAGACACAGTAAGAGGGGAAGTAAGAATTGATCCCCTGGGGGCTGACCGTGTCACAATCTCTTCTCTCCACTCTCCTCTCCAGATTTCAGGCATGCACACACGCGCCTGGCATGAGTTTCAAGGTGCTAGGTCTGGAACTCGAATTGCCGTCAGCCATGTGGGGTTGCAGCACCTTAACCATGATTCCACCTGCTGACCCTAAGTCTTCATTTCTTTAGGACCAGTCACAGGAGATTTATTCTTTCCTGGTCCTCGGACATGTTTCCCTGATGTGTTGTGTCCCTTATAGCTTCACATGGGTTTTCATGCGTCGGAAGGAACCACTGCGCCTCCAAGTTTATAAACTAATGCCCACCAGCGGGACCTTCCAAACCACTCTGAACAGAGATTCTGAGTGCCATCAAACCTTTTTCATAAATGTGTCTCCTGAGCCGCGCCCGCCTGCCCGGCAAGCAGCAGCCACGCCCGCCGGACGGCCCTCCCGGGGGGCTCCCGCCCAGGCATT
>NW_006159999.1:372901-407555 GCF_000334495.1 Tupaia belangeri chinensis | reverse complement strand
AATATACAGTGTAATCTGGATGGAAAATCTCATTTTGCATGTTGTAATGATGTACAGTGAATGAATGTAAATAAATAAATTTAAATAAAAAAAAGAAAAAAAATAAAAAATAAATAAATTAAAATAAAAATAAATGTGTCTCCTCTGGATGTGTGAATATAGATTTCTAATTAGAAACTGTTATTGTCTTCTTCTTTCTTCCTGTTTGGTTTTGTTTTTGATGCAGGCAGTCTTTGGGTCCCTGGCTCTGGCGGCTGCTCCTTAGGCCGGGTCTGTGAGGCGCCCCTTACTCCTCTCCTGCTCCTCTGGGAGCACCTCCAGCACAGCGCCAGGCAGGACACAGGATGGGCTTCACCCTGCCCTCTGTCCTGACTTAGGGCAGGTGCCCGACAGCGGCCCAGCTGCACTTCGGGTGACTCCGGACAACGGCCAGTCCTTGGGCATCAGCATAAAGGCGGGGAGGGGGGAGACACGCGCTCCATGCCTCTGTCCTGGGGAAAGCCTGAGCCGTGCCTCCCATAGCAAAGCACTTGCTCTTCCCCGTTGTATTGTTTATCTGCCTCAGAGCATCCAAACTGTGCGGATTGCAACATCAGGCAAAACCCAGTCCCTCGGGCGCCACACCAAATGCGAGGGTGGCTGGATGCGAATGCCGGTCTCTCTTCCCTGGGCGCAGGGATGTGCGCAGGCCGCAGCCAGCTTTGAGGGTGCTGAGCTGTGCCGGCTGCAGGGCGGCGTTTGTGCAGGTGACGCCACCTGGCTTCTCTGACCCTTCCCAGGTGGCTGCCTGGGTTTTGGGCTTTAGGCCTCATGGGGGTACTGCAGCTTCTTCCCTGGAATCTTGACATCTCATCAGCTGATTTGGGTTCATACGTTACCGCTAGGCCGGTATTTCTGCGGAAAACGAGAACGATGACTTCCCATCCTTGTTTCTGCTGATTCTCAATTCCAGACGCATTCTGATGTTTCCTCATCTGCCAGCCTTTCTTGGCTCTGAGACAGACATAAACGAGCCAGCAGTCTAGCACACTCCCTTTCTTTCTGGCTGCCTGTATGTTTCTTAGTTAAATGTTTGGTCGCCTCAAATTCTACCAGCCTGGGCTTTGCGGTGCTCCCGATTTAAGGTAGAAGCGACCCAGGGGTGGTGACTGGTTCTCTTTCACTCTCCTGGGTGTCAGCGTGTTTTATTCCCAGCCCACCTGCTGTGTGAACCTCAGCGTTATAAGATAGATGTCTTTAGGAGGGGGAGTAAGAGTAGCCATGCTCCAATAACGGTCCAACAGGTCTCATCTGAATTAGGACCCGAGCAGCGTTACTATCAGGAAGGGCTAGTCCTGGTCCAACAGGTCTCATCTGAATTCGGACCCGAGCAGCGTTACTATCAGGAAGGGCTTAGGAGAAGAATGCAGTTGAACCTCAAATGCACTGCTCTGAGTAGGGAGCGAAGAGGCCAAACAGCTCCCAGGACCGCAGTCTCCTGAGAACTGAGGCTCCCGGAAAGGTTCATGGAAGTGTCCCCAGCAATGAGCACAGCACCGGGCAGGTGTTCATCATCTAAACACATTTGGTGAAGACTCAACTGGCCAGTTGTCACAATACTAAGTTCAAGTCCCAGGGAGAACCCATGTCTTCTGATTTTAACTTTTGTGTTTCCTTTTTCTTTTTACTTTTCTATAATTTAAACATTGTTTTATTCCCCCTGCCTGACCCACTCTCTCTGTAATACATGGACAAATGACAAAAATCAATGAACATTCCACTTTGCTTATGTGACTATGCCAGGGTGCAGGGAGAAGGAAGAAAATATTTTAAAAGGAAGAAGAATAAGGAGGAGGAGAAAAGAAGAAAGAAAAATCTGCTCTCTCTATCCTTTTCCGGTCTCTGGTCCTCGCTCTCTGTCTCTGCTCACCGCAACACCCACACACAGTTCAAACCCTGTTCCCCAAATTCCAAATTAGAGCCTGCTGTGCAGGAACAGAAAGAGGCCTTTGGTCTTGGTATTTTATTTTAGTATGGGTACTAAAGGTGCAAAGGGCAAAGGAAGGTCAGAAGAAAACAAAACTGGAAGTCCCCAGCCCGCCCTGACCTGAGGGCTAGGGCTAAACCCAGGCTGGCTGTCCTGCCGACCCCTCTGGACCAGGGTTCAGAGCAGCGCTCAGGCTGCGGCCTGGCTTCTCCCCTCCACCCGCACTGGAAGGCTCAGAGAGCAGCCTGCGTCCTCACAGGAGTCCTGCAATCGCCCTCAGGTGCTGCCTGAGTCAGAGGACTGAAAGTCACCCAGAAGATGCAGGGAGTTTAAAAAGCTGAATGATGCCTGAGCCTGATTGGGTGGGAATGTTCACTAGGAGAACAGGGTGTTTTTTCAGCCACAACACATCGATGAGGGAGTTCTGTGCAAAAGGATCTTGCAGGGGAGTCAAAAAATAGCGAAGGAAAGGACAACTGTTGGAGAGGAGCAGACCGATTCAGCACGACGGTAAGGCTGTGTCAGCTCCCCCGTCGAGCTGTGCTGCGCGGTTTCTCCCCAGGAACAGGCGGCCTCCGCCCTCCAGCCCTCTGCTCCGCTCAGTCTGCAGCAGGTTCCCGTCCGCAGGAGCTGCTCACTAACCGTTTGAAGCGCTACTGTAAAAGGCTGGATTTTAAAAGTAGTGGGAAGGGAAGGAGAGTCAGAGCACTCCTCGCTCAGTTTCTCTCATTTTTAATGAACTCTAACTGTCCTTGTTCTACCATGGCTTCTCCCCTTCTCTAAATAGGATCACTTTCACTGCTTTCCTTACTACTAAATTCTCCTAGAAAGGCAAAACAATGGGGCCGAGCGAGTCTGCCCGGTCACCGCTGGTCCTGTGCTGTCAGCGCCTGGGTGACCTTGAGCGTGTGTACAGGCAATCGCTTGCCCTCGCTTTCTTCTGCTATTAAACAAGGATATTAATAATGCCCTACTCAGGACTGCACGAGGGTTAAGGGAGTTAGTCTGGGAAAAGAGTTTATAACTGTGACTTGGGAGTTAATAAATGCTATTCAGTGTCAGTAATTACTGACACAAAGATCTGTAATAATATTGATGCAATAATAGAGTTAAGTAAAAACTAAAAATATCCATGATTCTCCCTCAACCAGAGACAGTATATGCAAACTTTGGGGATATTGCTTTATATATATATATATAATTTTATAAGTCCCTTTTTAAAATATTATCAGCATTAATTATAATAACTATAATACAACCATCATATATTTATTGATATCAAATTGGGGGTTCATATTCTTTATCTTATTTATTAGTTCTATAAATTCTTTTAAGTTAGAAATGTTATTAGCTCAGTTTTGGAAAAAAACACATTGCGCATTGGCTAACGTGGCGGAATGGCTCCCAGTAACTCACAGCCTCCTTGTACCCCTTTCCCCTGAGTGTGGGAAGATACGACAGGCCTTCACCCCAGTGGTTAGGTGCTCTGTACGGTGCGGATAAAGGAATGATGTAGCTCCACTCCAATACCCAGATCAGTAGATTTTCACTTAATCAAAAGAAAGATTATCTGAATGGACCTATTCTACGCAGTAAGGACAGTCTCTCACTGGTCTTAGGAGGAGCAAATACACCGTTTTTTGTTTTGTTTTGTGTGTGTGTGTGTGTGTGTGTGTGTGTTTTCCTTTTTGCTATGGGACCCGTGTGTTCACTAGAGAGAAAGAAAGAGAGAAAGTGAGAAATCATCCCCTGTGGGGTGATGGCCACACCCCGATTCCTTCTTCATTCTCCTCTCGAGATTTTGGGCATGCACACACGCACCCAGTGTGATTTTCAAGCCACCGGTTTAGGGATTTGAAGTGTGGTAGACCATGTGGGAGTCCCGCACAGTAGTCACTGCGCCACCTGCTGGCCCCACTCATAGCCCTGTTCTGAAGAGAGCCATGTGGCAGGAAATGCAAGGCAGGCTGGGGTCCTGAAAGCCTCCCCTCCACCACGAGCAGCTGAGATCTGCAGACTGCCCTGCAGCCTGACAGTCTCTCCAGCCTCAGATGACATCACAGGCTTTGGGACTTCACGCAGACTTAGACGTAGCTCAGCTGTGTGGACGCCCGGCCCACGGAGTGGCCGAGATAGCACGCGTGTGTTGTTTAGTCACTGAGCATCCTGCAAGCCGTTTAGAAAAGCAATACAGGCAGATTAAAGTGTGAACAGCTCAGTCTGAGGGACCCACTGCTGACGGATGTCAGAGGCCGTGTATTTAATAGCTGCAGTGTAAGCTTTCCTGTAGACACACGTGACGTGGATTCCTTAAAGTGCCACATCAGTTTTTCTGCTGAGTTTTATTTCACTGTTAGGTGTATGAATATTTAGTGAGCTGTTTTAGGGTATTTAGGATATTTAGTTCTTATATAGCGAGCTGTTTTAGGGTATTTAGGATATTTAGTTTGATTGTATTTAGGAAATAAAAATGTGCAATCCATATGTTCAAAGTTGAAGTTTTTCTTGCGTTTTGTTAAAAAATTCTTCAGGATCCAGTTCATGGAAGTAAGTAGAAAGTTTGAATTAAAAACCCTGTGCTGTTTTGTTTAGTTTTGCTTGTAAGATGCATGCTTGTCGGAGAGAGAAGGGAAGTGAGATAGCCACATTGCAACCTCCTCCCCCCACTCCACTGGGATTTGGGGATGCTGCACACGAGGCAGGTATGGTCTTCTAGCTGCCAGGTCCAGGGCTCACACTGCAGCTCAGTATGGACCCAGCTGCCTTCACCCCATCGCCAGCAGGCCCAGGACAGAGCATGTGCACCGTATGCACGGGATGGGGCATGGTGGCATAGCTCAGTGCTCTGTGAGGCAGTCACATGTGACGGGGTCTCCAGTCCAAGTCCAAGACCAGTCTGAGCACACCAGCCACCCTCATGCACAGAATCTAACCTGGCTGAAGCCGAGGTGGCTCAAGACATCAAGACCCTGTTGAGTGTTACATATCCCTGCCTATCTCTCCTTCTCTCTCTCCCTGTCTCTCACACTCATGAAACAAAGGAACTTAAAAAATATGCATTTTTACAACTTTACTTCTGTTTCTAACGTTTTGATATGATGAATAACCTTACTGGAATCCACTGGAGTATCTACTTCGTTTTCTCCTGAGAATACGAGGTACTACCATGCATTTTAGATAGAAACTCCTGAAAGCTGACTAGAAACGAGTAAGTAATGAGATTCCAAAAAGATGTAACTGCGTTGAACTCTGCACGTACATACAAAAATACTTGAAAACTTTTCTATGGCAAATAGCGGAAAATCAAATACATTTTGTCCCTCATGAAGCATCGACCAAGCGCAGAGCAAGTACGGCACCCACTCCTTTGCTGGTCCCTGGGGTGTACCGGGAGGGATAGGAAATGTGCAGACAACCTGAAAAAATTATCAGGACAGAAAGTCTAATCCCCGTGTCCACAAAGAATTGGGACAGTTGACACAGCTTTCCTACACTGTCTAACACTTACCTAACACTCATCTTCTCGCGTTTACCTGTCTTTTAGTAATGACATGCAATTAGAAGGACAGAGACCCTAACACTCATCTTCTCCTCATTTTACCTGTCTGTTAGTAATGACATGCAATTAGAAGGACAGAGAGAGAGTAGCCAGCCTGAATTCACGATCCTGAAGTACCCCCGAAGTGAAAGCAGAGTATTAGTGTCCCGGTACCAAGGGTGGGATCGGTCACATCTTAGTAAGACATAGGGTCAGCTGGTGGCATGGCTGACGGGACAGATGGAGTCTCACATCACCAGCCGAGCGGATCAAGCCCTGGAGCCAGCGGTTTGGTAGACATGCTGGACAGTGTCATGCATGCCCCAGTCCTGAAGAGGAAAGAGAAGGGACTGTGGCATGACCAGTGCCTCTGGGGAGTGCTTCTCTTTCTCCTCTGTGCACCTTCCTCCCAGCCTCCTGAAATAGTACCATTCAGCACAATGACAGTACAATATTAAATTTAAAAACTTGGCATTGGTATAATCTCCACGGTTTACTCAGAATTCTCAAGTATATAATGCTCCTTCGTGTTTGCGTATGCATGTGTGTAGTTCTGGGGAATTTACAACGGAAGTGCTTTGCACAGCCACCACCACAACCAAGAGACTCGACTTCGCTATCACCACAGGACTCCCTGTTGACAATCCCTCTAGCCACCATCCCTGGATCCACCCCCTTGCAACCAGTGACATCTTCTCCCTCATCGCAATGGTCCCTTCATGAGGGTTACACATCATTTGGAAAAAGACTTCCTTCAATCCCAATTGTGTTGGGATTCATCTAAATCATTGTGTGTATCGATAATTGTTTTTTGACATATTGGCAAGTGTTAGTCCATGGATGGATGCACCAATGATTTGTTTAATCATGCACACATTGTAGGCATTGCATAGCTCCTGGTTTAGGACTATCATGAATAAAGCTGCTGTATACATCACATACAAGTTCCTGCAGGAGAGAAATAAGTATTCATGTCTCTGCGGCTGCTGCCCATGAGGGCGACTGCTGGGTAGCGTTGTATTATAAAATTGTTTTAGTTTTCAAAGTAATTTTCGATTCGTTTCCTGATGTTGTAACATTTCACCTTCTCTATAACAGTGTGCACATGATCTGCTATTTCTGCATCTTGGCAATATTTGGTGTTATTGTGTTTGTTTTTATTTTAGCCAAATGGCAGGTGTATGATGGTATCTGATCATGGATTTAGTCTGTATTTCTCTAGTGGGCAATGGTGTGAAACTTTTTTATATATACTATTGAGTCTTGAGAGCTATTTAAATATTCTAGATACAAGTCCTTTGTTTAATATGTGCTTTGTGACTATTTTCTCCAAGTCTGTAGTTTTTCTTTTCATTTTTTAAAAAGATGTTTAACAGATATAAGGTTTTTACTTTTTATGAGATCAAATGTATTGATTTTAATGTCGTAACATTTCACTTTCTCTATAACAGTGTGCATGTGATCTGCTATTTCTGCATCTTGGCAATATTTGGTGTTATTGCGTTTGTTTTTATTTTAGCCAAATGGCAGGTGTATGATGGTATCTGATCATGGATTTAGTCTGTATTTCTCTAGTGGGCAATGGTGTGAAACTTTTTTATATATACTATTGAGTCTTGAGAGCTATTTAAATATTCTAGATACAAGTCCTTTGTTTAATATGTGCTTTGTGACTATTTTCTCCAAGTCTGTAGTTTTTCTTTTCATTTTTTAAAAGGATGTTTAACAGATATAAGGTTTTTACTTTTTATGAGATCAAATGTATTGATTTTACTCTTATAGATCATGCTTTTTAAAAAAAATTTGCTAGAGGGTACATGTGCTTGTAGGAGAGAGACAGAGTGGGAAGGTGATTCCTTCTGGGGGATTGTCATGTTGCAGTCCCCTCTTCTCCATTCTCTTTCTGGAATTTTGGGCATACACATATATACACCCTGTGTGTTTTACAAGTCAGTGAGTTCAGGACTTGAACCAGGCAGTCAGCCACGTGGAACCCAGATGCCTTAACCACCATGCCACCGGCTGACTCAATTATGCTTTTATGGCAAGTCTAAGAAATCTTTGCTTAGTTCAAAGCCCTAAAGGTTTTTTTTTCCCTATGTTCCTTAATCTCATAAACAGCATCTATTAAAAAATTGCAGTTAACATACTTAATGAAGAAAAAATTAATGTTTCCCTCTAAAATCAGGGATAAGGCAAGGATTTCACCTTTATCACTCTAATTTAGCATAATACTGAGGATTCTAGCCACAGTAACATATCAAGAAAAAGAAAGAAAATTCTGTAAATTAAAATAAAAAATAAAAATGCCCTGCATCTGGAGATGAATGATTGTGTAGGTAAGAAATATCAGGGAAATAAACAAACAAACAAAAAGTCTTGTGACCATGTCTGAGTTCATGAATTCCCAGGATACAAGGTCATCCTGAAAAGAATGTATTGCATTTCCATATACTGACAAGGAACCAAACAAGGAAACCCATTATAAAACACAATTTACCATTTACAGTTGCTCCCAGGGTGATTATGTATACATCTACCCAAATATTGACAGAATGGATATGGAGAAAGTTATAAAATGCTTATCAAACAAATCAAAAAAGGCTTAAACACGGGGAGACACAAACCATATTTGTAGACTGGAGGATATAAGAAAGTTAAGATGTCACGCCCCCCAAGTAAGGATCCATGATGTGCACGCAGCTCTGATGGGGTCTCAGCAAGGTCTTCGTTAGAGGAAAGGGTCAGTGCACAGTAGCCCCCAAACTGAGAGAGAATTTTGGGACTGAGAAACAAAGCGAGCCGCTTCCCAGAGAACTTAACAAGCAGAGTGTGAGGAGGTGAGTTGAAGGAAAGGCTGAGTGGACGGCAGCTGGAGAATGACAGACACACGCCACTCAACCCAAGCTGGGATGTCTCTCTCACTGCCAGAGGGCATGTGCACTTGGCGGAGAGACAGAGACAGAGAGCGGGGAGAAGAAAATACCCCCCCCCCAAGTAGGATGCTGTTACACTACGAGCCCTCCTCCATCTCACCATCTGTCGGGATTTGGGACATGCACCCACATGCACCTGGCACGTTTTCCACGCCACCAGGGCTGGGATCTAAAGGAGTCAGTTGGCAATGTGGGATCTTGCTGCCTTGACTGCTAGGTCTTGGGGCTGTCCCCTTCAAGGAGGCATTTTGAAATGGAAAGCAACAGGGCTTAACTGTAGAAGCGAACCCGAGGGAAGTAACTCATGTTTGAGAACACGATTGCCCTCAGGTTCTCAGCATCACGGATCTCTCCTGAAGAAAGGCCAGTTACGTCAGTAGGAGAACAGCCTGGGGAGGGATAGAAGGTCCTTATAAAGTGGAGTGAGACTGGAGTGGTCACACATTCTCACAGGCACAGACAAGCTGATTCTGCAGTTCATATGGAAAAGAAATGGCACAAGAATAGCCAAGAATGTTGGTTGGTTCGTTGGTTGTTTTTTTTCTGAACCAATATTAAGATCATTCTTCCCAATATTAAAATTTAAGGACCAGCAGATGGTGTAATGCATTACTGGACTCCCGCATGGCCGACCGTGGTTCAAGTTCCAGCCCTGGAGGCTTGAAACATGTCAGACAGGTGTGTGTGGATGCCCCAAATCCTGAGAGGACAGTGGAGGACGGATTACAGTGTGGCTGTCCCTCTGCCCGGGGGGCAATTTCTCGCTTTCTGTATCTCTGTCTTTCTCTGTCTTTCTGATAACTGCATACACCCTTTAGCAAAAATCTCTCTCTCAAAAATAAGGATTTACTTGGGAAACAGCAGTTAGCGTAATAGCTATGTCACTGGACTCCCACGTAGTCAACTGTGGTTTGCGTCCCGGACCCGGTGGCTTAAAAAACTCACGCCGGGCGCATGTGTGTGCGTGCCCAAGATCCCGAGAGGAGAATGGAGGAGAAAGGATTGCGGCGTGACCATCCTCCCTGGGGGGGTGATTTCTCGCTTTCCGTCTCTATGTCTCTCTCTGTCTGGTGAGCGCACGTGCCCTATAGCGAAAATCTCTCTCTCTCAAAAAAAGGATTTACTGCATCATAGTTGCATGACCAAGGCAATGTGGTCCTTGGGCAGGAATACACACATTGACCAATAGAATAGAAGACCCTAAAAGAAAACCATATAAATATGCCAAAATAGTTAAACAAGCCCAATGAATGTTCATTTGTATTTATGTTTTTACCATAGGGCGCATGTGACTCCTGGAACAAAGGCAGAAGAGGGAAAATAAGAAATTATCTTCCCCCCCCAGGGAGGATGGACATGCCACATTCCCCTCTCCTCGGGATTTTGAGCACACGCACATACTCCCTCTGAGTCTGGGGTTCAGTCCATGCTCGGCCATGTGGGAGTTCAGCACCTTAATCACAATGCCACCTGCTGTCCCCTACCAATTAATTTTTGACAAAAGATCAGCAGTGTTTGAGTGGAGAATGTATAGTTTTTGAAACAAAAAATTGTTAAAGCAATTGGACATGTATTGAAAGAAAAGAACTTTGATCTGAATTTCACAGTTTACACAAAAATTAATTCAAAATGATTACAGATTTACATGTAAAATACAAAGCCAAGATCTTCTAGATGGTTTGCTATTAATTATTAAAGTCTAAAATTGCATGCATTCAGATAAAATTAAAAAATAAGAACGGATTAGCTTGAATAGGGCCAGGATATTTTAGGCTATTTTGGACATATGTGTCACCATTTATCCACCATGGGAGTGTTGGTAAACTAGAGTAAGTCAATTCATTTTCACATAAATACTCACAAAAATATTTTTTTTATAACTCATTGACAATTTCCTCTTATTTTTAAATAATTCTTCTTGAACCTAGGCAGTATGGCAGAAATAAGCCAGGGACAAAGTCAGCTTGCTTTCCCAGAAAAAACCTATAAAGAAAAAAATGAAACACCAGATCTGTGGTGATAAAATATCACTAGTGGACTGACCACTAACCTTCGTCATCATTGGAGGCACATAGCTTTTTTTTTTTTTTGTAGAGGTTTTCGCTATAGGGCGCGTGCGCTCACCAGACAGACAGAGAGAGAGAGAGAGACAGAATGCGAGAAATCACCCCCCAGGGGAGATGGCCATGCCACAATCCCTTCTCCTCCATTCTCCTCTCGGGATCTTGGGCACGCATGCACATGCACCCAGAGTGAGTTTTAAGCCACCGGGTCTGGGACTCAAATCATTGTTGACTACGTGGGAGTCCAGCGACATAGCCATTATGCTAACTACTGGTCCTAGGCCTGGCAAGTTTTATTAAATAAGCAAGTTGCATGGTTTAGTTTCTTTTTGAGAGAGAGAAAGAAAGTGAGAAATCTCCCTCCCAGGGGAGATGGCCAGGCCACAATCCCTTCTTCTCCTTGGGCATGCATGCATATGTACCTGGCATGAGCTTTAAGCTGCCAGGTCCAGGACTTGGAGCACAGTCGACCACATGGGAGCCCAGCACCTCAGCAACCACGCCACCTGCTGGCCCTGCGGTTCGCCTCTCATAGGTCTGTTCTGGCGCGTTTCCACTGATGTCGGAGTCACCCGGATCAACAGCCGGGCGTGTGTTCTGTATTTCCCACGAGCTGTGCCCAGTCCACTATGCTGTCCACTGTAGTGATGGGCACGGGTTTTGGCCAACATGTCTTAATCCTCTGTCTCAGATTTCCTAAGGCAGGGAAGTAATTGGGAAGGGTGACAATTCCTCCTTTCCTCATCTGGTCACCCTCAGAGTCTGCTTGTACCTCAGCGCCTGCTGTCCACTTCATAGCAAGCTGAACCTTGAGTGGATCGACTCCAGTGACTTCTGTCCTTGCGGCCACCGTCTTCCTGCCTTAGGTGGTAGGATGGTCCCTGGCCAAGAGCAGGTACCAGGACGGCCAGAGAGCAGGGAAGAAAAGGTGGCACATGGCTGTAATGGATCTGCAAGGGTAGCTATAGCCAAGGCAGATGGGGTGATGTCCGTTAAAGCTCCCTCTGCACCGCAGGCTGCAATAACCTCTACCTTTTGGAGAAGGTACAGATTAAGGAGACAGGGAGAGCTGAAGTGCGTGATTCGAATTGCCCTGTGCCACGTAGATCCTCTATCATTCTTGGCAATCATTACATTTATTAGAGTTTCTGTTTCTTCACTGGAAAAGAAAAAATACAACTGTTCTTCAAAAGTTCATGATGGGGCCAGCAGGTGGTGTGATGGTTAATGGCTCTGGACTTTCACATGGCCAACTGTGGTTCGAGTCCTGGACCTGGCAGCTTGCTTTCTCAGTTTCTCTCTCTCTTTCTCTGTCTCTTTCTCAGATCAAATTAAAATTTAAACAGTTAAATAAAATAATTCAAAAAGAATTTCAAGAAACAATGACAATAAAGTATGAGTTTTATTTTACGCAAGAAAGAATGTCTTTCTGAAGACCTCTCAGGTAAATCTTCCCCATGTACTCGTGAGGGTTAGCGGGATGTGGAGAGTATGGCAGGGTGGACACTCAGCGAATGGTGGTTCTGTGTAGACAGTGGCATTACCATTGAGCTCAGGGAAAATCACCCTTGAACCTTCTCGCCATGAAGAATGTCTTAAGGAGCCCCTAAGGCTGATCCAATGGCTTTTTTTCTCCCCATACCGCCCTCTATCTGAGCCCTGGTTCCCATCGAGCCTGTAACTAGTCTACCTCAGACTACGTTTTCTCTCTACTGCTCGGGGTATAAGAACGGACAACCCTCTGCCGTACCCTGACCATCGCAATCCTCTGATGCCTTTTCAGCTTTCCCTGAAATGAATGTTGATCAACACTGTAAAGCACCGGAGTGTGAGCTTCCAAAAGACTTCATTGTGTGGGGGGGGCAGGGGAGCAGCAGGTGGTATAGTGGCTAGGGGGCTCGACTCCCATATGGCTGACCACAGTTTGAATCCTGGACCTGATGGCTTGAACATCATCCTGGGCACATATGCGTGCCCAAAATCCCAAGAGGAGAAAATGAAGAAGGTTTGCAGTGTGGCCATGCCGCTAGGGGGTGATTTCTTACTTTATTTTTCTCACTGTCTCTCTCTGTCTCTTTTTTCTTTTGGGGGGGGGAGGTTTTTTGCTATAGGGCGCGTGTGCTCGCCAGACAGACAGAGAGACAGAAAGCGAGAAATCACCCCCCAGGGGGGATGACCACACCGCAGTCCTTTCTCCTCCATTCTCCTCTTGGGATCTTGGGCACGCATGCACACACGCCCGGCATGAGTTTAAGCCACCAGGTCCGGGACTCGAACCACAGTCGACTACGTGGGAGTCCAGCGACATAGCCATTACGCTAACTGCTGGTCCCTCTCTCTGTCTCTTTTCAGCAAGCACAAGCCCCTTGTGATAGAAACCAAAAAAAAAAAAAAAAAAAACCCTTTCTGTGAATAACAGCTCGATTTCCTCTCCTTCAGACTACTACTGCTATTCGCTGGCTAATCATTTTTTTAATAGAAGAAATCCAGACGTACCTTTGACATATCATTTGCCCACGTGCACTTGGCATTTTTTAGTTACTCACTTGGAGGAATGGCTCCATCTAACCCATCCACTTGTTCAGAAAGATGAAAACATGGGACTCTTTTAAGTTTGTCCTTTATTTTTTTTATATTTTTTATTTGCTAGGCAGCGTGTGCACACACAGAGAGAAGAGCAGGGAAATGAGAAAGCACCCCCTCTGGGGAAATGGCTTCACTGTCACTCCTCTCCATTTCTCCCTTCCAGATTTTGGGCACACACATACATGTGCCTGACATGTTTTCAAGCCACTGGGCCTGGGCCTCAAGCCACACAGTCTGTCATGTATGTTCCTGCTCTCTTAACCACCATGCACTGTCTTGTCAAGTTGGTCTTCTTTGTAATAGCACCTGTTCACGTGATTCACGAATGTTCTTTACGTAGATCAGGGGGATGACTCACTGGGTCCATAACTGTGAGCCGACAGTGAACGTGGGACCAAGAACTGGACTGCGCGTGGTAGACGGGATACGGACTGCACTTGCCGTCTCTGGCTTTGGAGGCACGTTCACCAAGCTAAGAGAAAGGCTGGGGCAGAAGAGAAGAGAAGCAGAGTTCGTTAGTCCACGGTCAGGGTCGGACCATCGTGGGAGTGTGACGGTGCCCAGGGTGCCCAAACAACACGCTGCAGGGCGCTCAAGACTCCAGAGCGAGGTTTGGTTTGGTTTTGTTTCTCAAACAGAGATTTTTGTTATAGGGCATGTGCACTTGCCAGAGAGACGGAAAGTGAGAAATCACCCCCTGGGGAAATGGCCTCACCACAACCCCTTCTCCTCCATTATCCTCTCAGGATTTTGGTCATTTCTCGCTTTCTGTCTCTCTGTCTCTTTGTGTCTTTCTGGTGAGCACATGCGTGCTCTAGCAAAAACCTCTCTTAAAAAAAGCCATGCATTTAGGCAAGGAGGCTTCTTAAACACAAAGGTCCATGAGTCTAGGTAGCCTCTTCTGAAATTTTGGCTACCTTCTTTATGGTGAATGGGGCTGAGATGTGATTAGGCCCAAAATTCACATTCCCCAAAACGTCACAAGATGTAAATACATTTTATTTTCTTATGGTGCTGATTGATTGACTGAAGTCTCCTGTTCTCTGGAAAAACTCTGGTGGACTTTAGAATGTATCAGCCTCTTTAAAGTTTCTGTTTCGAGGTGTGGGAATTTAGTATGCACAACTATTTTACTCTGTTTTGTTGAGGTCTAGTGCAAAAAAAAAATGCTGTCATTTTTATTTAGCATATTATTTATCTTGTTTCATGTAACAATATTTCTGCAGATGTTGCTACTTAAAACACAACGCCATCTGGGGGCCAGCAGGTAGCCTGGTGGTTAAGGGAGCTGGACTCCCACATGGCTGACTGTGGTTCGAGTCCCAGACCTAGTGGCTTCTGTCTCCCTTTCTCTCTCTCCCCCCTCTCTCTCTCTCTCTCTCTCTCTCTGTTCCTCTCTGGTCAAAATTCAAATAAATAAATAGATAAATAATAAAGTTAAATAAAATAATAATTGTTTTTTAAATGCAGTCTGTGTGGGTCAGAAGTCTGGATGTGGCTTTGCTTGGTTTCCTCGTGGGAGTCTCATCTGAAGTTGAACCAGGGTTGTGGTGTGCTCTTTCCTGGAGACATCCCTGAGAAAGAATTCCCCTCGCCAAGTAGTTGTCTAGTTTTATTTATTTATTATTTTTATTGTTATTATCTAATCTGACCAGAAAGAGACAGAGAAAGGGGAAATGAGAAAGCAAGCTGCCATGTCTGGGTCTTGAACTGCAGCTAGCTATGTGGGAGTCCAGTGTCTTTACCATGTCACCTGCCAACCTCAGCTTGATCGAATCTTTCAACAATGTAGATAAAACAAATGATATCGTATCCCATATATATATATACGCAATTATCATTTGTCAATTAAAAACCAATCAATTGGGACCAGCAGATAGCACAACGGTTACATCTCTGGACTCCCATGTATTCGACCGCAATTCAAGGCCCAGACCCACAGCTTAAAATTCACGCTGGGCATATGTGCATGCATGTCTAAAATCCCAAGAGGAGAATGGAGAAGGGATTGCAGTTTGCTCATCCCCACTGGAGGGTGATTTCTTGCGTTCGATCTCTCTGTCTCTCTGGTGAGAACACATGCCCTATAGCAAAAACAGAACACAACAAAAAAATCAGTAGGAAAGATCCCAAAAGATGAAGTACCAGGAAACATGCAAAACTGAAGGCTCGCAACAAAAAAATTAGTAGGAAAGATCCCAAAAGAGGAAGTACCAGGAAACATGCAAAACTGAAGGCTTTAGAGGTTGTCTACTGTAAGGTATAAAACCCAGTAGGAGTTCTAGAAAAGTAACTAGGTTATTGGAATATAATCCCATTTATGACCCCACTTCACATTTTCAATGATCGAATATGTAGGTATTTTTATCTCATTTAACAGATGAGGAGACGGAGACTCAACGTTATATTTAAAGGACACAGTCAATGAGGCCAGTACTTCAAAGCTGTGTTCTAAAAATAACGAAGCTAAAAGAATATATTGCTAGAAAGCCTACCACTATTAAAAAGCTAATATCAAATAATATGCAGCGAGTTCCTTGAAAACAATGCTTACCAAAACCGAAAGAAGACATAAAATCTAAGTATGGCATATCTGTTGAAGAAATTGAATCTATAATGTAAATCTTCCCATTAAAAAGAATTGCAGGGCTATGTGATTTTATTGGTTCATTCTATCACATTTACGGAAGAAATAATACCAATCTTAGGTAATCTTTTTTTTAGAAAAAGATTGGAGAACATTTCAAAACTCACTTGGTTAGGACAGAATGACACGGGTAATAAAATATTAAAAGTACATCTTACAAAGAAATCATACAAGGAAAGAATATTATAAAACAGTATTCTTCAGGAGCAAAGACATAAATATTTTTAATAAAAAATTAGTGAGTTGGAACCAGCAGATAGTGTATTGGTTAGGGTGCCGGACTCCCACATAGTTAACTGTGGTTCAAACCCTGGACTCAGTGGCTTAAAACTCATTCTAGGCGCATGTGCATGCATGCCCAAAATCCTGCGAAGGAGAATGGAGAAGAGGTTGTGGTGAGGCTATCCCCGCTGCGGGGTGATTTCTCGCTTTCTGTCTGTTTCTCTCTGTCTCTCCGGCAATCTCAGATAAATCTATAAATACCCAAAAAATGTACTGTGTAATAATCATAAATAATTAGGGTTAATTTCAAGAATTCAGTGTTTCTTTAACATTTGATAGCCAACCAATGAAATTAACCATAAAGCAATGCATGTGATAATCTTGACAGATACAGATAAATGTTTGACAAAATTCAACATCAATGATAAAATCACTTACATATTAAAAATTTAAAAAGAACGTTTTCAAGTTGTTAAATAACACCTGCCAATAAATCCACAGATATCATTATAATTAATAGTGAAATATTGAACACTTTTCTCTTAAGATTTAGAGAAATGCCAGTGTCAGATCTTATCATTTCTGTTTGCCATTATACAGTGTGCACTGTCTAGCTCAATAAAGTAAGAAGTAGGTGTCAAGTTTGGAAAGAAAGAAGCAAAAATGTCTATTTCCAGTGGACATGATTGTGTAGGTAACAAGCAAATAAATAGCATCTACCAAAAACTTTCGAGTATTAATAATTGATTACTAATACTAAAATAAAAGTTACCATGCTATTAGAACATACTCAATTTACAAAGGTCTATTACGTAGTTTTCAATGAACTATTAGAAAATAAAATTTCTGGGGCCAGCAGGTGGCGTGGTGGTTGAGGTGCTGGACTCCCATGTGTCCAATTGTGGCTCAACTCCCAGACTCAGAAATTCAAAAATCACAATGGGCACATGTGCATGCATGCTCAGAATCCTGAAAGGAAAAAGGAGGAGAAAGGATTATGGCCTTGCCATCCTCCCTGAGGTATGATTTCTCACTTCCCCTCTCTCTGTCTCTGTCTCTCTCGGATGAGCACAAGCACCGTGTAGAAAAAAAAGAATCTTGAAAATAAAATGAAAAATAATATTATTTCAAAAATAACATGTAAAATAGCTTGAAAAATGATAAGTTCTTCAAAATAATTTTAACAAAAATCATGCAAGACCTACACACAGAAAACTCTGAAACATTGCTGACAGGAATCAAGGAGTACACTGCTGCTCAGACGCTGTGCCGTCTGGGAGCACACGGAAGGCCCTGTTTGATTTCTGGCCCAGTATAAGGGTCGGGCATGGTCACGTGCGTGGATGAAGCTGGAGGATACAAGCTTGAGTCTGGCCTGCATACGGGAGTAAAACGCGTGTACAAAAAAGAAAACTGATGGAAAGGCCAGGTGTGGCAGCATCGGCACCACAGCTCCGGGTAGGAAGCCGAGCTATGAGAATCACATAGTAAGACCTTTATCTCAAACCAACAAACAGACTAGAGAGGATCTACAGAATCGAAGAGGTATAGCGTGATTAGGAATGAAAAAGCTCTTAGAAGTTCAATATTTTTTAGATGTTCATCATTATCAAACTGAAAATCAATTCAACTCAGTACTAATCAATATTTCAAGTATGCTAGCATAGAAATTCTCAAACTACTTCTAAACTTGATATATTGAAAAGTCAAAAAACCCAGCCAGTAGGCAGCATGGAAGTTAGGGTGCCAACTCCACATGGCTGACTATGAGGTTTGATTCCTGTGTCGGGCAGCTTAAAAAACATCCCAGGAAAATGGAGGAGAAGGGATTTTGGTGTGGCTATCTCCCCTGAGAGGGGGATTTCTCACTTTTTCTCTCTCTCTGTCTCTAACAAGCTCATGGGCCCTATTGGAAAACTAAATAAAAGATAATAAAAAATTTTTTAAATGTCGAAGGACCTAAAATAATCAGTAGAATTTTTACAAGGAAAAGTCTAGGATTTATGCTCTCTGATTTTAAGCTACAGTAATGAAGACAGCTTTACATTTGCATCAGAATAGACATACAGATCAGTGGAACAGAATAGAAAGTTCAGAAATTGAAACTCACATTTAAAGGCAATTGCTTTTGACAAAGATTCAAAGGGAAAAGAAGTCTCTTAAGAAATGATACTGAATCAATTGAGTAAACTTACTTGTGAAATAAATTTTGACCTGTGGTGGGCACTGCATACGGAAGCCATCTTGAGCTATCCGCCATCTTGAGCTATCCACCATCTTGGAAACCATTAGGCTTCATTTCCTCACTGAGCAAACCATCTCTCAGAAATCATGTGACCAACCATTCTCCCCAGAAGTTGTTGGGTTTCTAGGCAACGGGAGAGATCCACCCATATCAATGATTGGTTCATGCTGTTTTATCTCACTTGCATTTCAGGCAACCAATTGGTGCCCACCAGCTGTATATAATTCGCCATTTCTCCTCAATAAACTGAAGACGGAAGAAGACGACTTGATCAGCACCTCGTATTGTGTGTGCATGTGTTTGTCCCATCTCTCACTCCCTCCCCCAGGGAACCTGTTTGACTGTCCCTCGGATCAGGGCATTGACCCATTATTTTTAACATACACAAATATTTATTTAAAGTAGTTGAATGGAAACATAAATGCTAAAACTAAAAAGTTCATAATAAAAAATAAAGAGGGTCTTGTGACCATGGGTTAGGCAATTAATCACTAAACTAACAATGAAAAAAATATGATAAGCCTTATTGATATAAAATTTTTATTCATCCAAGGAAATTATAAAGAAATAAAAAGGCAAAGTATAGCCTGGGAGAAATTAAACATGATATATATTTCTGCCAAAGAATATTTAAAGATTCTTAGATATCAATGTCAAAAGTTAATATCCATTTTTTCTTTTAGAGAGATTTTTGCTGTAGGGTGTGTGTACTCACTGGAGTGACAGAGAGAGACAGAAAGATAGAGTCAGAAATCAACCTCTTGGGGGATGGCCACTCTACAATCCCTTCTCCTCTGTTCTCCTCTCGGGATCTTGGGCACACATGCACCTGCTCCTGGAGTGAGTTTTAAGCTACTGGGTCTGGGACTTGAACTGGCATAGACGACATGGGAGTCTAGAACATAATCTTTATGCCATCTGCTGGTCCCACCTTATTTATTTAATATACAAAAACATGAACAAAAATGTCTCAAAACAAGAGATATAAATTGCCACTAAGCACAGAAAAAGATATTCAATGTCATTAGTTATCTGAAAATTAAAATTGAAAACTATAATAAAGATGACATTTCACAACTACTAAAATGGCTAAAAATTGTTTTAGAAAGTAACACCAAACACAAGTAAAGTCGTGCACTGGCAAATATGTAGGGCAGTTAGAACCCTCCTACCATTGTGGATAGGCAGAGAGTAATTCAGACATTGGGGAAGCTATTGAGCATTGCTTTATGCTGGCCGGCATCCCTAAGATAACTCCCAATGACCTCCACTTACTTCAATTCACCTTCTTAGGTAATCCTCCTTCCTTGAGAGTGGACCAGACCTAATGACGTGCTTCTAAGGAAGAGAACACAGCAAGAATTACAGGGTGCCATATCCAAGACTAAGCTATGAAACATCTATGACTTCCGTGCTGCCTTCTTTTCTCTCGGAATCCTCACTCTGAGGGAGCAAGCTGCCTTTGAAGAGACCCACGTGTTCCAGGAACTGTTTCCAGTCAGTAGCCAGGAAAGACCTAGGGCTGTCAACAGCACGGGGGAGCTCAGAGGTAGAGCCCCGTAGGTTGAGTCTCCATGACTGCGATTTTAACCCAGGCCTTGGTTTTGCCTATGTTAAAATGGTAAGTCGATGGCATCCAGTTAATTCATGCCTAGAATTCTTGACTACATAAAATGCTAGATAATAGATGTTTGCTGTTTTAAACTACTAAATCTCGGGCTAATTTGTTACACAGCAACAGATAACTAATACACTAATGAATTTAATACATACTTATTCAGGGACCCAATAATTTTATTCCTAGCTACTATCAAAGGAAAATGCATAAACACACACACACACACACACACACTCCATACACTAGAAAAATCTTTATGCAAAAATGTTCAGAGTAGTTTGATTTATACAAGCCAAAAAGAGAAAAAAGGGGTGTGTGTGTGTGTGCTGTGATTTGAATCATGGTTTGTTCCAGAAAGTTTCATGTTTTGGAATTTGATGTTAGGAAGTGAGGAGGCCTTGGGAATGGTGATTGGCTCATGATGAGTGCATGAGAGAGCCAATGCTCTCGTGAATCGATTAACGATGTCTCTTAAGGCCCTGCGAGTTTTAGATCTCATGAGAGGAGGCTAGTTCTCGTGAGAGCTTGTTACTGAGAGAGAGAGAGAGAGAGAGCTGCTCGCAGTCTGTGCCTTTGCTCCCCATGCGGCTCTGCTGCCTGCAGTGCAGACTTGGGCCTTTGGAATTTTCAGACTTCAAAATGGTGAGTTTGTGAATAAACCTCTAACTTTTTATAACACTGCCCAGGCTCAGGTATTTGTACTAGTCGCTCAATAATGGACAAAGACAATGGGGAATAACCAAAACATAAAAGAAAAGAATAATGTCCACTAAGAGGAAAACAAATAATATTTTGGTACTTATAAATATAATATCACTTGGCTATAAAAATAACTAATTACAGGAGCCAGCAGGTGGCATGGTAGGTAAGGCCACTGGATCCCAGATGGCCAACAACAGTTCGAGTTCCGGACTCAGCAGCTTGGAAAACACACCGAGCACATGTGCATGTGTACCCAAAATCCCAAGAGGAGAATGGAGGAGAAGGGATTGCAGCGTGGTCATTGTTATTCCCCCTAAAGGGGTGATCTGTCACTTCTCCTGCTCCTGTCTCTCCCCAGCAAGTGCTTGTTCCCTATAGCAAAAACTAAAAAATACTAATGCTCACAACCAACTATAGATGCATGAACTAGCACAGAGGATTAACGTTTGTTGGCTCAGGAACTCACGCATCCCTTGGCCTGGAGGTCCGTTTGTTATCAGTTGTATCCAGTACAAGTGCGTAAGCAATTCTTCTGATTCTTTGGAAGGTTTAGCTGAAGAAAAATATACATAAATTTGTATCCTAATAGTATATTAGGCAAGTCATTATGGCACTTGTTAATGTCCACTTCATTTCCAGCTTACACACACCTCCAAAATTATCTACTTAGAAAACCACATATTCTTTTATTTACTTACATATTTCAAATGAGTGATCACTCTTCAGAGAACCAATATTTTCCTATCACAAGACTTACTTTACTCAGTGAAAACTGAAAAATGACTTATGAAAATTACTGGTACGGGGACCAACAGTTAGTGTAATGACTGTGTTGCTGGACTCCCATGTAGTTGACAGCAGTTCGAGTCCCGGATCCGGTGGCTTAAACTCACGCAGAACATGTGCGCATGCATGCCCAAGATCCCAAGAGGAGAATGAAGGAGAAGGGATTGTGGCATGGCCATGTCCCCTGGGGGGTGATTTCTCGCTTTCTGACTCTCTGCTTTCTCTGACTTTCTTTTTTTTTTTTCTTTAATTTTTTTAACATTAATTCACTATACATCATTACAGCATACAAAATGAATTTTCCATCCAGAATACACTGTATATTGGCTCAACCTATCTTTCTAACAAGCGCACGTGCCCTATAGCCAAAACCTCTCCAAAAATAAAACATAAAAAGAGGAACTTACTGGTACAAAGGGCTTTACACAGTAAGATGATAATAACTAGCTAAGCTAATCATATTTATCTGGAATCAGAACTGAAAAATATGAAGATAACTCAAATAGGAGTGAAAGAAAGATAAGCAAGAACTAAGATGCTGTGGAGGACGTCTAGCCTAACCCTTCCCTCACAATGTCCTAACACCTGCTGGAGTCGTTGGAGACGGAGTCACATGGAGCAGGACCAGCCTGGGCGTGCAATCCTGCATCGGTCATGTGACTCTGAATGAAGTCGGTGTCCATTGTCCAGGGACTGAACTTTGACGAGCTTGCCAGGACCTCGCCCACAGGAGTTAATTAATGTTCTGAGCGTGTAACTGATCCCTGGGGCTTCTGAATTCCAGTTTTAAGCCACGTATATCCTGATCCTGCTTCTTAACATGTTTTGAATGTGTTCATTGTGGATCAAGTAGTCTGCTTGACACAGACGATAACCATGTAAGTTTCATAAAAAGTCATTTTGATTAGTTCACCAACACCACTGAGGGGCCAATGATGCGACTATATCCCTCCATCACTTGTTTTCTTCCAGTTTGTCTTTGCGGACACACCTTGCTCAATATTTCCAAGAGAAACTCCATGTACCCTTTGGGATTTGGGATCAGGGAGAAACAACACAAATAAATATGAAGCTCAGGGCCAGTAGGTGGCGTGGTGGTTAAGTCATTGGACTCCCGTATGGCCAACAGCAGTTCGAGTCCCAGAACTAGAAGACTGAAGATCATACTGGTCATGTGTGCCTGTGTGCCCAAGAACCCAAGAAGACTGCGTGGTGGCCATTGTCCCCACCCGGGAGGTGATTTCTTACGTTCTCCCTGGCTCTCTCCCATGAGCACACCGTCCATATGGAAAAGAAAACAAAAACTTAAAAAATTATAAAGAAGTTCAGTCTGGATTTGACCACAGAAACCACAGCCCTCCTCTGTGCCCCATACACCACACCTAAACACCCCACAGAATTAACCGAACGACTCAAAGTTCCATGGATTCTTCCTATCCTCCAAAACAGAAATATTCAGAAATGTGGCGTGGCGCAGGCCATCTGGAAAAAAACTCCAAAAAAGCCCAGAAGAATAGTGCATCCTTTTGGCAGCATTGTGTTCCTATCAGCTGTGCTTCCTTAGCAAATGCCCCAGGGCGACCATTTCCAAGGAGCGGAGGTAAATGTGGCGGACAGTCGTGGGAAGACTGTCCACGTGTGCAGAACGTGAGCCTGCAAGTAGGTGAGAGACGGGGCGTGACGCACATTCCCACATACAGACGGGGTAGGCGGCGCAGTCTGAGCATCTGCCAGTCACCGGATTGATTGATGGTTGGTTTACGGCCGTTCATTGAGGTGAGTTCAGAAGCTGTGAGGTCACGCATTACTGAGTTTGCCGATTTTCCCAAGTGCTTCTGATCATCTAATACAAGAGGAAAAATCTGCGGGGCCATCAGGCAGCATGATGGTTAGAGCGGTGGACTTCCACATGGCCGACTGTGGTTCAAGTCCCTGACCCATTTCTTTGAAACACACACTGAGCGTGTGCGCATGTGTGCCCCAAATCGTGAGAGGAGAATGGAAGATATGGCACTGTGGCAATGCCGTCCTCCCTGGGGGATGATTTTTTACCTTCCTGCTCTCTGTCTCTCTCCAGTGACTGGATGTGTGCCATGACAAAAGCCAAAAAAAAAGAGAGAGAGAGAGAAAAGAGAGAAGTCTGGGGGTAGCAGGGTGGGCAGTGGCAGAGCACCAGGCTCCGGGAGGCTGGCCTGCATGAGAAGGTTGAGAAGGTTCCATGTTCATGTCCAGAGACTCCCCTGAGGACACTGTGTGTGTGCCTATAACCTAGGGTGGGTCACAAAGTCAAAACCCCACTGGAACACCTCTCCTCCCCCTCACCCCCACTCTCTGAAGAAATCAAATAAAATTATTATTTTGTTTTATTTTTATAGAGGTAGATAAAAAGGAACTTTGAAAGGTTAATGGAAAAATAGAATAGAACGGTGGGTCACAAAGTCAAAACCCCACTGGAACACCTCTCCCCCCCACCCACTCTCTAAAGAAATCAAATAAAATTAATTTTTTTTATATTTTTATAGAGGTAGATAGATAAGAAGGAACTTTGAAAGGTTAATGGAAAAATAGAATAAAACTATGAGTATATTTTGGTGCGAAAGACTTTGAAGTCCATACGCGTAGTTTTCCTTTGACCTAATACGTAGATTTCACCGACTTCTAGAACAGTCCTTGCACAGGCCTGCAGCTGTGTAAATGCTACCTTTCAGGGTTTTAGGTTCAGCCCAGACACTGTCTATGAGAATAAGAAAAGGCAGGGTTCATCTATACTACGGAGAAAAGATGCAGAAAATAATACTTCTTCAAAGGAGAGTAAAACCCAGGGGGGCGTGGGTGCCACAAGAAGGCCCCGGCTCGGCCCCCCAGGGTCTGCCCTGCTGCACAAAGCCCACTGCCACACACACAGATGGGACAGCAAGGGACACGAGGGAAGACATGCATCTTTAAAGCTCCGGCCGGCCATACCTTGCTTTAAAGAAGAAAAGGAGCAGGGCAGGCAGCAAGCCAAAGAGACAGCAAAATAAAAGGCAGCCTTCTTTTCAAAGAGCAGTGCCGTCCAGTGGGAAGAGACAGACGGCCGCGCTGCATAGCCGCTGACTCTGCAGACAGGGCACCTCCGTCACCGCCAGATTCGCCATCATAACGGAAAGTAAAACCAGAAGGAAACGTTTGTTTACAAAAACGGCCTTTGCCTCACCCCAACTTTTTCAACACCATCCACATTTACAAGGGGTGGGGCTAGACAGATGTGAGGATTTTCTGTTGGTTTAAGGCACAGTGATAATTCTAGGTGTGCTTCTAGCTTCTCTAAAGAAAGTTCATGTCATGAAAGTCAGCTGCCCAGGGGCCAGTGAGAACACCGGCAGCCGTGCCTCCGTTCAGGTGTGCATTTCCGGAATAAATAATCTGCACTAGACACCACCTTCCTTAAAGCAAAAAAGGAAATAAAGGAAGAGTTTATTGACAAACCTATCATTCCCATAGCCAGGGAACTGTGGACCCAGACCTGTGACTCTTTGTAAAAACAGATGAAACTGTAAATCTGAAGAAGTAGAAACATCGGGGCCAGCAGGTGGCGTGGTGGTTAAAACTCTGGACTCCCACATGACCCATTGAGGTATGAGTCCCAGACCCAGTGGTTTGAAAAGCACACTGGGCACATGTGAATACGTGCCCAAAATCCTAACAGGAGAATGAAAGAGAAGGGATTGTGATGTGGCCATCTGTCCTAGGGGCTGACTTCTCACTTTCTCACTTTTTGTCTCTCATGCCCTATAGCAAAAACCTATAAAAAAATTGGGAGGGAGGGAAATGAAGAAAAAAGGATGAAATTCAGTCTTGACCTCTGCTTTAAAGGATGCCTCAGGATGGAAATTACCAAGCATCCACACAGGCAGAAATTGGGAGCTGGGCCTGACAGGGGCTCCTGGGCGATACAAAGCACGCAGAGATCTGAGTGTTTGGACGCACCTACTACAAACTCAGAAGCGAGTAGTGCTTGACTGGCGTATTTGTGAGGACTGCCGTAACTGAGTCTCACTCACTGGCGGCTTAATAGGCTTAATTTACTTTCTCGCGGTTCTAAGATGAGGACTCCACAGTGCGGGGCCAGCAGGTGGCGTGGTGGTTAAAACTCTGGACTCCCACATGACCCATTGAGGTATGAGTCCCAGACCCAGTGGTTTGAAAAGCACACTGGGCACATGTGAATACGTGCCCAAAATCCTAACAGGAGAATGAAAGAGAAGGGATTGTGATGTGGCCATCTGTCCTAGGGGCTGACTTCTCACTTTCTCACTTTTTGTCTCTCATGCCCTATAGCAAAAACCTATAAAAAAATTGGGAGGGAGGGAAATGAAGAAAAAAGGATGAAATTCAGTCTTGACCTCTGCTTTAAAGGATGCCTCAGGATGGAAATTACCAAGCATCCACACAGGCAGAAATTGGGAGCTGGGCCTGACAGGGGCTCCTGGGCGATACAAAGCACGCAGAGATCTGAGTGTTTGGACGCACCTACTACAAACTCAGAAGCGAGTAGTGCTTGACTGGCGTATTTGTGAGGACTGCCGTAACTGAGTCTCACTCACTGGCGGCTTAATAGGCTTAATTTACTTTCTCGCGGTTCTAAGATGAGGACTCCACAGTGGAGGTGTGGACAGGGTTGGTTTCGCCTAAGGTCTTTCTCCTTGACCCGAAGGTGGCTGACCTCTGACCACGTCCTCAGGCTCTTTGCTTGGCGTGTGGTCTCCCAGGTGTCTCTCTGTGTCCAAAATTTCCCTTTATGATGCCAGTGAGACTGGACTGTGGCCTACCCTAATGGCCTCTTGGTAACTTCATCAGCGTTAAGGCCCTGTTTACAGTTGTATTCTAAGGTAGGAGGTTCAGGACTCCGGCACATGAATGGAGTGGGAGCAGCACACATGTGCTGCTCATAACAGAATTTTAAAGAACAAGGGGACCAGCAGTTAGCGTAATGGCTATGTCGCTGGACACCCATGTAGTCAACCGCGGTTCGCATTTCAGACCCGGTGGCTTAAAACTCACGCCAGGCGTGTGTGCATGTGTGCCCAAGATCCCGAGAGGAGAAAGGAGGAGAAGGGATTGTGGCATGGGTAATTTCTCGCTTTCTATCTCTCTGTCTCTCTCTGTCTGTCTGGCAAGCATACGCGCCCTATAGCAAAAACCTCTCCAAAAAAAAAAAGGAACACATACAAGGGACCAGCAGGTGCCGTGGTGGTTAAAGGCACTGACTCCCACATGGCTGACTGTAGTTTGAGTCCTGGACCTGGGATTGCAATATGACCATCTGTTGGTCCCTTGAAAATATAATTCTAATGTTGACAGTAAATGGTGCTGTTGGAATTGATATTATTAAGAAAAATTACTAGATTTTTTTTGTTTGTTAATTTTGCCAGAGGGCACATATATTCTCAAGAAAGAGACAGAGAGAGGGAAAGTGAGAAAGTACCTCCATGGGTGATCAACTGTGGTTTGAGTTCCGAACCTGGTGGCTTAAAACTCACACTGGGCATGTGTGTGTAAATGCCCAAAGTCCAGAGAGGAGAGTGGAGGAGGAGAGACTGTGGCATGGCCATCCCCACAGGAGGGCGGGGGGGATGATTTCTCACTTTCTGTCTCTCTGTCTCTCTGTCGAGCATATGTGCCCCATAGCAAAAATGTCTCTCAAAAAAACCCTCTATTTTCAGAAGACACTCATGTAAGAAAAATTAGCCAGTGTATCAAGACACTAGATTGGGGGAAACCAGCAGGTAGCGTAATGGCTGTCGCTGGACTCCCACATAGTCGACCACGGTTCGCGTCCCGGACCCGGTGGCTTAAAACTCATGCCGGGTGCGTTTGCGTGCGTGCCCAAGATCCCGAGAGGAGAATGGAGGAGAAGGGATTGCGGCATGGCCATCCCGTGATTTCTCACTTTCTGTCTCTCTCTGTCTGTCTGGCGAGCACACGCGCCCTATAGCAAAAACCTCTCCAAAAAAAAAAAAAAAACGACACTAGATTGGGTTCACTATTTGTTTCATCCCAAAACAGATGTCAACCTGTCTGTTAAAGTATCTGAATCTGACTTTTCTTTCTATAAAACGGCCCATTGGAGCAGATAAGTCTGGATGTTTAACCAGTACTGAGAATCATAGGTTTATAATTATACAATAAAAATCAATTTCTATTGTGATAGCTCATTAACTGCATTTAGAAATGTGTAATTAAGAAACGCAAAGTGCTTGGCCCGCCCACAGCCTGCTGGAGGAGGGAGACAGTTGCATGTGGCATCTGTGGTGGGAGGCCTGGCCTGAGGCTTGGGAAACCCCAGGCACGTGAGCATGCACACCCTAACCTGGGACGGAGCAAGGAGGAGAGCACGGCGTGAACACGCCTCATTAGAGGTGCTTTCTCTTTTTCCCTCTCCCTTTCTCTCTGGCAAGCTCACATGTGTGCTGGCGATTAAAAACCAAAACAAAACCATGGTTCAATGTTCCTTGATGCAAAGTCAAAGCCACAGCAAGAGGGTGAAAGGGATTGAACATAACCGATAATAAGGTATTTGGAAAACAATTGAGAAATGTTGACTTTTAAAACTAGTTTAAAAAATCTGAATACAATGAATGCGAATACACAAAATGTAGTTTTATCTGTATACACAAAGCTTATATTTTTAATAATAGCTTTCTTGATTCAACTATGATCCATATAATACATACTTCACCTATTTAAAGTACACAGTGATGGTTTTCATACATTCACAGACACATGCATCCTTCACAACAGTCAATATCATTTTCTCAACAAAATCTCCACCTTTTTATGACAGAATGCTATAACATTGCATGAATACAGCACATTGATGAGAGCCGATATTGATGACATTTTCTACCTTCTTGACTATTGTGGATGATCATATTATAAACACTCATGTACGAGTTTTTGTGTGAATATATGTTTTCATTTTTCTTGGGTATATATATCCATGATTAGAACTGCAGAGTCACAGGGGAACAGCTGGGTCATTTAGGAACTGCTGTTGAGATTGTTTTCCAACGTGAATGCTCCACTTACGTTCTCACCACCAGTGTATGAAGGTTTCGGGTTCTTAAACAGTCGGTGACGTTGCTGTCATCCTTTTCTGATTGTAGACCAGCTAATGAATATGAAGCGGTATTTCATTGTGGCTTTGATTTCTGTTTCTCTGAAGATTAAGAATCAGTGTTTCATGTGCTGATTGGTAATTTGTATATCTTCTTTGGAAAGTAATCTGTTTAAATATTTTGCCAATTTTAAATAGGGTTGTCTTTGCATTATTGAGTTGTAATTGTCTTTTATATACCCTACAACCATCTTTTATCAAATACATGATTTACTTGTTGTTTGTATTATTTGGGTTGTACTTTCGCTTTTCCAACGATGTCCTTTGGATCATGAAAATGTTGAATCTGGGGCCAGCTGGTGGTGTGGTGGTTAAGGCAGCTGGATCCCATGTAGGTGACTTTGCACAATTTCAGTCCCAAACCTAGTGCATGCCAGGTGGGGCTGGCAGGTGGCGTGGTGGTTAAGATGCTGGATTCCCACATGGCCAACCGTAGTTTGAGTCCTGGAACTGGTGGCTTTCTTTCTCTCTCTCTCTCTTTCTCTTTCTCTCTCTCTCTCTCTCTCTGTCCTTCTCTGGTATAATTAAAATAAGCAAATGAATAAATAAAGTTAAATAAAATAATTCTTTAAAAAAAATACCAGGTGCATATGAGTGCATGCCCAAGAGTCCTAAAGGAGAATGGAGGGGACAGGACTGTGGCATGGCCAACCCCTCCTCCCCCGTGAGTCATCTCTCACTTTCCCGAGCTTGCTCTCTCTGTCTCTCTGTGGTGGAGCTTACCTGCCCTATAGAGAGCCTATGCTTTTTTTTTTTTTTAAGAGTTTACTATTTATGAAAACAAATTTATCTTTTTTTAATACTGCTCATGATTTTGGTATAATATACAAAAAGTCATTGCCAAGTCAGAGGTCAATATATATCCGCCAATATTTCTGATAGTTTTGGTTTATTCCACTTAAGTTGATGATCAATTTTGAATTAATTTATATTTGAAGTGAAAAGTGTCCAATGTCATTTTTTTTTGTATGTGGTTGTCCAGTTGTCCCAGCACTACTTATTGAATGGACTATTCTTGTCCCATTGGATGGTCTTATCGACCTTGTTAAAAATCAATTGACCATAGACAACTGAGTTTATTCTAGGCTCTCAATTCTATTTGATTAACTCTATCTATCCTTGTGCAAAAATCACACTGCTTTAATTAATATAGGCTTAGAGTAAGTTTTGAAATCAGAAAGTATCTCTCCCTCCTCAAATTTGCTCTTTTATTCTATGATTATTTTGGCTCTTCTGAATCCCTTACAATTTTACATGAATTTTAGGATTAACTTAGCAAGTTCTATAGAGAAGGTAGGCTACTGACAAGATTTAGCTGAATTTGTAGATTGACTTCAAGATTACTACACATCTTAACAATATTAAATCATCCGATCTGTAAAGATAGGATATTTTCCCATTTATTTAGCTATTCTTTAATTTCTTTTAACAATTTTTAATGTTATTGTAGTATAAGTATAAGTTTATTACTTATTTGTTATATTTATTAATGAATATTTTTTCTTTTAAAGTTTGTTGTAAATGGAATTCTTAATTTTATTTTTAAATTATTCATTGCAAATATATAAAAGTATGACCATTGTGTATTTATATTATATTCTACAACATTGCTTAAATATCTAACTAAATTGCTCAGGATTTTTTTATATACATAATCATGTCCACTGTGAATAGAAATAGTCTGGCTTCACGTTTCCAGTCAGGATACTTTTAATTCCTTTTTCTTGTCTAATTTTGTTCTACAGAACTCCTCAAGCACAAAGTGAAATAGAGTGAAAACTAAAGATATTTCTCTCTCTCTCTTTTCTTTAAGTAGTCAGATGGTACGTGTACTGACCAGGAAGAGACAGGGAAATGAGAGAGAATGGGAGAGAGAGAGAGAGAGAGACAGAGAGAGAGAGAGGGCAAAGGAGGCTACCTTGCCGGGGCTGTGGTCATCCTATAGTCCCTTGTCCTTCATCTCTCATCCTGTGGAGATCTTGGGCACACACGCACATATGCTGAGTGTTTATTCAAGCCACCAGGGCTGGTGTTTGAACTATAGCTGCCATGTGGGATTCCACTCCCTTAACCACTAGGCTACTGAGGTGGCCCCAAAGTGAAAATCTCCCCCAATCCTAGAGGAAAATCATCTGGTCTTCAACCACTAAGTATGAGATTATCTGGAGAGTTTTCATAGTCAGCTCTTATCAAGTTGAAGATGTTACCTTGAACATAATGGAGGTTTTTTGTAAGTGTTTTTATTGCAAAACGGTATTATTATTTGACATTTTTATATATTTTTCAAAATGACTATGTGTTTTGTCCTTGTTTTGTTTTTTTTTTCATGTTGATATGTTACACTAGTGGATTTTTGGATAGCAAGCAAATCTTGCACTCCTGGAAGGATTTTGAGAAAAATTGGCAATAATTATTCCTTAATTGTTTGATAGAATTCAGCTGTGGAGACATCTAGGCGTGTACTTTAACTAATTAATTAGTTGATTTAACTAGTGAACTTTTAATTAGTTTTTGGCTAATAATTCAGTCCCTTTATTTGTTACAGTCTTACCCAGGTTATTTCTTTCTTTTTACCTAAGGTTTGGGGGGTTGTGCTTTATAAAAAGTCATTAATGTCATGTAAGTTGTCTAATTTACAGGCATATTATAATTATTTTCAACTTTTCGATCAAATCATTATTATTTCTCTCTTTCAACTTTTTACATTTGAATTTGCTCTTCTCTTTCCTTAGGTTGAGTTTTCTTTTCTTTTTCTTTTTTGTTTTTAAGTTTTTGCCATAGGGAATATGTGCTTGCCAGAGAAGCCAAAAGACAGAGAGAGGGAAAGTGAGGAATCACTCCCCAGGGGATGTGGCCACGCTGCGATCCTTTTTCCTCTAGGGGTCTTGGGCTCACTCACACGTATTGGCATGATTTTTCAAGCCCCTGCATCTGGGATTTGAACTGCAGTTGGCCGTGTGGAAATCCAGTTCCTTTAACCACCACACCATCTGCTGGCCCCAAGACTTGTATTAATTTAGGACTTAGGTATAGGTATTCATTTAAGTACTGCCTCAACCAGATGCTGCAAGTTTGAGATGTCATGCCTTCATCTGCATTCTTCTCAAAGTATTTGCTAATACTCGTTTTGATGTTCTTTGCAACCTATTCAATTACTGAGTATGTTATTGAATTTCCACATCTTTTTGAGTTTCCCAAATTTCTGGTGTTATTAATTTTTTATTGTATTTCATTGTAGTTAGACAGCGTACTTTCCATTATTTCTACCACTTTAAAAACCATTGCATGTAAACAATTCTCTGACGTACGGGCAACGTTAGTATGAAAACCTTCAGTAGCAGAGGGACCAAATATCCCGTCTAGACTTACACAGCCATTACATAGTAAAAGTAGGTACTAAGACCTCAACTCACTCCTTTGACCACTAGTTCAGAGTGCTTTGAGCTAAATTTTACTTGCTTTATGTATAAATGTTTGACTATATCCACATATAAATAACCTACTACTTAGAGGGGAGTGGTCTACAAGACTTGGTCAGAAGCATCGACAGTTCGGACAGTTCAGCAGACGAGCCCCACCGTTTAGACCTTTTGGTTGGAATGGAAGACAAAAGCTGACCAGGCCTCAAGCAGGCCATGCACTCCGCAGCGAGACGTTAGGAACAGCATCTTACTTATTTTATCAGGAAGATAAGCTTTGTGGCTTCTCATTCCCTTAGATGACGGAATAGATCCCCTGAAGCGCGAGGTTAAGAACTCCTTCCTGCAAGATTGACATAGCCCTACGAGCAGAGCGGCATCTGACTTTTTCAGAACTTTACCCGTTATTTTAAAAAGCTTCATCCATAATAATAACTGAACACCTGTGTGTTGAATCAACTGAATTGCCTTGAATTGAATAGAGCATCTTTAATTCACATAACTAGGGATTAGGACCAGTCCGAATTCAAGCTTGGATTCTGAGTCTACACGTCTGTAAAATCTAGCATGGTATCTTCATGTGTATCACGTTTCTGTTTTAACAGTAAAGATTAAGCTAAGAAAATAAACAACCGATTCCCGACAAAATTTCAAAACTAAAACGCCAGCAAACAAATGAATAAAAACAACTTTAAAGCATTAAAAATTAACAAAATAAATAAAAGCAGACTTTTCGGGCAAAGAACGAACAAGTCTAATAAAACCAGGGAATGATCTGGTATGAGTGAAGTAAAATGCAGACGTAGCGTCGAGATCTAGTTTCTATCGGATGCGATCACGGTATGAAAAGAGGCTGGAAAGGCCCCGATGTTTAGGTTCCTGCGTTCGTTTCGTCTGTTCAGCAGGTATTTACAGACCGTGTGTCACGTAGCAGCTCTTAGCAATCCAGTGTTTCTTCCTTTAGGGAGTCCGTCTTCCCGCGGAGTGTGAAGACAATTTCGTGCACGTGCTGAGTATTCACAGGCCGAGCTCTGATACCGCTAGGACTCTGAGCCGAACCGGGAAAGCGCAGGCAGGACCCGTGACCACGTGTGGAGACGCTGCATCAGTAGAGATAATGCTGGGGTGGGGGGGAGGTTTCCCAGCCCTCAGAGCACACATTTTATTTCTTTTCTTTTTTTTTTGGAGAGGTTTTTACTATAGGGCGCATGCGCTCTCCAGACAGACAGAGCGAGACAGAGGGGCAGAAAGAGAGAAATCACCCCCCAGGGGCGATGGCCATGCCACAGTCCCTTTTCCTCCATTCTCCTCTCGGGATCTTGGGCACGCACGCACAGCTGCAAGTTTAAGCCACCTGGTCCGGGACTCGAACTGTGGACGACTACATGGGAGTCCAGCGACATAGCTATTACACCAACTGCTGGTCCCCAAAGTACACATTTTCAAAAGGAAGAAGGACCTAAGAGGGAATAGCGTCTAAGACATCCATGCGTGGTTCTCTGTGTCTGAAGAAACGCTACAGAAATGATTTTCTTTCATGGAAGAATCTGCTTTTCTAGGTTGAAGCATGAAACAGTTACATACAGATAGATGATGATAGCTTGAGCTAAAACATGTCTACTGTTAAAAAAATAGCCTGGGATTCTTTTCTGAGAACAGCTTAACTACAGTTGCTTTAACAGCTCGCAGATGTGGCAGCCCCAGAAAGCACACATTCCCGAAGAGCTCCCGAGCACGCACAACCCCCAAACAAGGAGCTGCCGCTGAGAAATGACCTCTCCAGACGGCGGCGGGTCGCCCGCTCTCTGCTCCTTGTTACCTCCGGGTCTCCTCCGTCCTCAGGACCTCCCGCAGGCCTCTTTCCCGAGCTTGTCCTGAGCCAGTAATGACTAATAAGGGCATAATAAACCCTAGGCGACTTCAGGGAAGATTGTACCCAAGGCAGGACTCTGCACGGTGGAGCTCGGGGAGGGACTCCCCGCCAGGGAGAAAATTGCTTGTCACCATTCCCGGTGCCTGCCCACCAGTCACCCAATCTTGCTAGGCTGCCATTGACGTCTTGCTTATCCATAGCTCACCTCTCCATGTCCGGTCTTTGGCACTGGACGGTGAGCACCTGTCTCACATCTACCAGATAAAGAGACATCTCTGCGTAAGCTCTAAGTCTGCATGAAGGAGCTAGATGCACCCCTGTCTAGAAAGCCAAGGGACCTACAGAAGTCATTTCCTGCCTTTTCCCAAGAATATAATTCCAGCTCTGCTAAGCCTCCTGTTCCACCAGGGCATCTCAAATGCCAGTCCATGCGCCAGGCACGTCTTCTTTCTACACATTTAGGCGATAGTTTGCACGGATTTCTTGCCCAAGTCGCACGGGAAAGCCAAGCCAGGCCTGCTGCAGTGGTCTCTGCAGGTGCTCAGCTCCGGAGCAGCGCTGTTCCCGCCTCAGCCTCTCGCCCTCTGCTGGCGACAGACGGTACTGCGCAGGTGCGTCCTGGCTGTTTCCCTGGTCCCTGTGGCCTTGTCTTTCTGGGGCAGGCCTGGACTCCTGCCTCAGTGGGGCCTCTGGTCTGCAGCCAGCCCTGGATCCCCTGAGCCTAAATCGCCCAGCTGAGCCAGTCCTTTTTTAAAATTATTCTTTTGGGAACCAGCAGTTAGCGTAAAGGCTGTGTCGCTGGACTCACACGTAGTCGACCGTGGTTCATGTCCCAGACCCGGTGGCTTAAAACTCACGCCGGGCACGTGTGTGTGCGTACCCAAGATCCCGAGA
>NW_006159999.1:368388-372791 GCF_000334495.1 Tupaia belangeri chinensis | reverse complement strand
CCTCCCCACCCCGCCCCACCACCACTCCCTGGAGGATGGCCACGCTGCAGTCCCTTCTCCTCCATTCTCCTCTCAGATCTTGGGCTCGCATGCACCCTGCATGAGTTTAAGTCGCTGGGTCCGGGATTCCAACCGTGTTCGACTACTTGGGAGTCCAGCGTTGTAACCATTACACCATCTGCTGGTCCCTACTTAGGACATTCTCAATGCCCCCATCCACAGGGCTGTTTCGCAAACTCTCACTTAGGAATAAGACAGTTGCCACCCCCTCCCCAGGATTTCTTATCGAAAGGCAGTTATATGTATAACTTTTTTAAAAGCCATAAAGAATGCTTACTCTTTTTAATTTAATTTAATTTTATTGTATTTTACTCTATTTCTTAGAAAGGGGCACAGAAATTCCTGTCTTCACAAAACTTATTAGTTTTGTTTTTGTTTTTTTGGTTTTTTTTTGCATACTCATTTGGAAACACGCTCAGGGCTGAACTTTGAAGCCAGCCAGAGACAACGCACCTGTCTTGTAGCATTCACTTAGGCTTCCTACGGTGACGCCATTCTGAGTTGGTGTCGATAATTCGGTTTGAAAAAATAATATTTTTGTAGTACTTTAAATTATTTTTATAAGAGATTGGAAGAAAGAATGGTGTCACCATGATCAGAAATACCAGAAATTGTTCTCTTTCACCTTTTCAGACGTACAAACTCTCCACCATAGCAACGATGTCTATTGCGTATGAATTCAAGAGAGAAAAATCAATGGGACCAGCGGGTGGCATGGTGGCTAAGGTGCCGGACACTCCCACACGGCCGACCACAGTTCGAGTCCCAGACCTGGTGGCTTGCTTTCTCACTTTCTTTTTCTCTCTCTGGTCAAATTATAAAAGAGCAAAAATCAAGCTATGGTTATTATTGTTATGTTAATTGTACCACTGTTCTCGTAGGGATAGTAGTACTAGTTGTTATCAAGGAGTAATGAAGCTGCAGGTTTTGACTATGGTTAGACATGAACATAACAGTCCTTGGCGTGTGCTTCCAGGAGTTGGGAAATGGTTAGGACACTCTTCTCCTGTGTTTCTATTGTGTTGTTGCTGTTCTACCTCGTTATGCGAGCACCTGATGACTTCATTCTGAGGTCTGTGTTCCACTGATTTTCAAAGCTTGTCTTCAAGAGTGAGTTCCCAAATCAAAATCAGAAAACACCAGGACGGACATCTCATGTATCTTTCTAGACTTCTAATTCAAAATATGCTCCTTGAAAAAAAAAAACAAAAAAACTTCAAAATTCTGACAATTCTAATGGTGTCCTTACCGCCTGAGGAATAAATTCTACAACACGTGCCCGGCTCTCCTTGGTCACCCCTTTCCAGCGGCTCGTGTGTTGAGCCACAGGCAGGGTCAAGATGGCGTCGTCAGGACTTCCTTCTCTTCTGTTTCTGTTCCTGTCCTGCCGTAGAAAACGCATTCTATCTGCCCAGGTCTGTGGGCCTTCGCTCTAGTTATCTGTCGTAGATTTACCTCTTAGGTGCTGATGTAACTCTCAGACCACCCTGAATCCTTTCTCGGTATCCTCTCTCTTAGAATGCTCTTCTCTCCAGGAAATCATAGCATTAATTGTTGCTATTTCTATTTTTTCCTGCCTATATGCCTTCATTCATTGACTCAAAAATAATAACTCTTGGGGCCAGCAGGTGGTGTGATGGTTCAAGGTGCTAGACTCCCACGTGGCTGACCACAGTACAAGTCTTAGACCTGGCAGCTTTCTCTCTGTCTCTCTCTGGTAAGTGCAAATGTCCTATAGTAAAATAAATAATAATAATAAATACAATTAAATAAATACTGCAAAAAATAACTCTCATAGATAAAATTTTTTAAATAATTATTTTATTTAATTTTTATTTATTTATTTATTTTAACTTGACCAGAGAGGGACAGAGAGACAGAGAGCGAGAGAGGGAAAGTGAGAATATAAGCCACCAGATCCACGACTCAAACCCTGGTCAGCCCTGTGGGAGTCCAGAGCCTTCAACCACCACACCACCTGTCAGCCCCTAGGTAACAGATTCTTGAAATAAATAGTTGAAACATACATGACCTGTGATTTATTCTCAGCAGCTGGAGGAAAGGAATTGCTTGTTAATACTCGATATTCAATCTAGCACTTAGCACAAAACCTTATACATATTTAACAACAAATATTTATTGTGTAAATATTAAAACATATTTTTTAGTTTCCATTTTATATCCTATATTGAAATTTATAAAGGAAAATGTTGTAATAAAAACAAAATCATTGGACCTGCGGGCGAATGCCCAGACGTCACGGGCTGGGGACTGGAGGAAACGGCCCCACCCACACAGCATGGCCAGACTTGCAGTGGTGCTTCTCCCTCCCTCACACACGTGCATGACACCTGGTCTCTCACGAATACAGTACGAATTACAGTAAACCTGAATGTGTTAAACCTCGCAGAAGGGTATCTAAGGGCAATTCTAGCAGCTCTCTTATAACACAGACCAATCCGGATCTACTCATAACCAGTGAGTCTTGGCTCCGGCCAGCTACGCAGGGGCACCAAGGACGGCAGACTCGAATCCTAGACGAATGCTAGTCCTTACTGCGTGACCTTCCAAGGTGGGTGTCTCAAGTCAGCATGAGTAAAGGACAGTGTGGCCCGTTCCGCTCCACTGTATGTTTAAGGACCTCCTTCCAGCAAGAGAAAGAGAGAACCTGAGAAGCTCAACCAGGAAGTTGGTAGGAGCTAAGCCTAAAAATGACACGTTACTTGGGACCAGCAGTTAGCGTAATGGCTATGTCGTTGCACTTCCATGTATCCAATTGCGGTTCAAGTCCCGGACCCGGTGGCTTAAAGTCACACCTGGTGCATGTGCGTGCGTGCCCAAGATCCCGAGAGGAGAATGGAGAAGAAGTGACTGTGGTGTGGCCATCCCCCCGGGGGTGCTTTCTCACTTTCTGTCTCTCTGTCTCTCTCTGTCTGTCTGGCGAGCACATGTGCCCTATAGCAAAAACTTCTCAAAAAAAAGAAAAGAAAAGAAAGAAAGAAAATGACACGTTACTTCCATTCACAATCCATGGACTATAACTCAGCCGGGCACCACTCCATGGGAATCCAGGGGGTTTAATCTGTGCACCCAGGAAAAAAGGAAACTTTTTTGGGAGAAGACTTAAACATGCTTTAGAGATGACTAAGGACCATTTATTACAGTTCCTTAATACTATAACGCTTTAGGTTTTAATCTATAGTATTAATTCCTACTAGCATTATAATATTCTATTAATGACTTTACAGATATACATTTTTATAAGGCTTTTGCTACAGGGTCTGGTACATGTCCGAAAGAGACAGAGAGAGGGGAAGTAAGAAATCACTCCCCTCCAGGGATAGCCACATCGCAACCCCTTCTCCTTCATTCTCCTCTTTGGATTTGGGGCAGGCAAGCACACACGCCCGGTGCCATTTTCAAGCTCCAGGGTTGGGATTCAAACCACAATCGGCCATGTGGGAATCCAGCGCGTTAAGCACCATGCTTCCTGCTGGCCCCCATTTACATATATTTTTAAAACTTCTGAGAGGAGAAAAGAAACAAGCTCAGATATTTAGATAAAATCTTACAATATCTTTATAAGTAACGTTCGAAAACATTCTAATTAGGAAACCATGGAAGGTATTATTAGGCAGGGTTCTACTGAGTCACGGAAACAATGGAAGATAAATACACACACCACACTTATTTATATCCTCCAAAATGACTGGAAAATGCATATTATGAAAGACCCTGCATTCATTTCAGTTTTGTACTAAAATAAATTATACTTTCATTCCATTGTTTCCACAGAATTTTGAAGTCTCTCTCTCCCCACTAACACACACAGGCACCCTTTATTTTATTTTATCCAATTACAGGTCATGACAAGACTAAAGACTGGGCATGTCAGCAAGCTGGGGACGCAGGGGGCCTGACGATGCAGTAATGGTCCTCGTTCCAGCAGGTTTGGGACCCGAGGAGGGCTGTAGTTTCAGTTCAGGTTCAGAGGCAGGAAAACACCAGGGCCCCACTGACGGCAGCCAGGCAGAATTCGACCTTCCTTGAGAGATCAGATTTTTTTGTTCAAGTGCTCAAGTGACCGGAGAAAGCCCACTCACATCCAGGAAGCTGATCTTTCCTCAGTCTCCCAATTTAAATGTTAACCTCATCTGAAAACACCTTCACAAGACACCCAGAGTGACGTTTGGTCAAACACCTGGGCGTCTCGTGGCTGGTCAGGTTGACACACACAGTTCGCCACCACAGACCCTACAGGCTGGTGCTGCCTTACACACGGCCTGTTGTTCCCGCCTCTCCGAGGGTGCTGTGGGCTTGGGTCCCGGGTCGTCTCCGTGGCT
>NW_006159999.1:337002-368200 GCF_000334495.1 Tupaia belangeri chinensis | reverse complement strand
GGTGGCTGCCTACCACCGGCCCTGTTGTTCCCGCCTCTCCGAGGGTCGTGTGGGCTTAGTCCCCGTGTCTTCTCCGTGTCTCCCACCGCTAGAAATCCTGCGCTCTCATGCACAGGTGCACAGTGTGTTTCTCGAGCTGCCGGGTTCAGGACGCAAACCGTGCAGCCGGCCACGTGGGATCCAGCCGCTGTAACCATCGTGCCATGGACTGGCCCAATATTTCATTTAGCAGCCGGATAGTATTCCATCGGGAATTCGCCACGTTTTCTTTCCTCACTCGTCAGTGGACGCAGGGTAATTCCTTAGGTCAGCCGTCATGAGCTGAGAGGCAGTACCCATTGGGGGGCAGCTCTGTCTGGCGTCCAGCTCCAGCAGTAGAGGTGCCTACCTCCCAGGCAGCTCTGTTTCTGTGTCTTAGAGACACTCAGCAGTGATTTCCATAACGCCGCACTAACATATCGAATACATTCCCACAAACTGCCAAAGGCTTTGTTTGTCTGTTTCAGGAAGTAGCGTTCTCTCTTGATAAATCCTTGACGCAAAACTAGTTTTTGTTGCTGTTGTTTTAGGTGTTTGCCATAGGGCACACGCACTTGCTGGAGAGAGAGAGAAAGAGGGAAAGGGAAAGTGAGAATTCCCCCATACGCCCTCCGCATGATGGCCATGCCACGATACCTTCCCCTCCATCCTCCACTTGGGATTTTGAGCGCATGTGTGCACACCCTGCATGACCTTCAAGCTGCCAAGTCCAGGACTTGAACGTGGTCATCCCTGTAGAAGTCTGGTGCCTTAACCACCATACCATTTGCTGGTCCCAGAGGAAAAGCATTTTTAAAATTTTTATTTTATTGATATAGAGTTAGTGATCAACAAATGGACCTTCTGAGTGGAAATAAACAGAGATTAGTAGCAAATCTTCTATTTCGCTTCTTAAAAAATGTCATATAAAAAGAAAGAAAATGTTGTTTAACAGGAGTCGATATTAAGAAAAAGTTTAGGAATACAGTTGACTATAAGCTTCATACGAGTCAAAACTATGAAAGAGCTGTTTTTTGAAAATGCAAGTATTGGTCTAGACTGCACATGGAAACTTTGCAAAGTGAATTTGAATATTTACTGTGAAAAAATGCAATAGCATATCTCATGAAATAATCTCCTAAAGACATCAGAGAGAGTCTCTCTGATAACCTGAGAAGAATGATAGACATAGGAAACTTACTTTGAGTGTAGCTAAAATGCTTTCCAAGTGGTCTTACTCTAATGCTCTAAGATTTAATGATGCGATGTTTGGCAGTTTGCTTTACTGTGTGTCTTACCACTGCACCACCGATTCCCCTTTGTTCCAGACCGAGTTCCCAAGTATTTTTATACAGCAAGCAACCTTAGAAAGCAGAGTTAGTATCTCCTCGAGAAAAAAGGGTAGGCCTGCTTGCCGCCTAGTATTAATATTTCCCTTCAAAGACAGACACGCTCAGTGCCAGTTATAAAAGATTTAGGGCCCCTGCACTCAGTCTTTTTTGAAATGCAGCTGTCTGGGAACGTTATTATCTTTCGGTATTCTTACTGCTGTAATAAACTGTTATTAATCTCTGACTCAGGCACAGAGTGTATTTTACACATATCACTGAAACTGATGAGCTACTTGTTAGTTTGCAAATTACCTTCAAGGTTCCTTTTGCTTACCTCTGTCAAAATGACACGGCAGTGTCAAAACTTACTGGTTTTAAATCAATGCCTACCAAGATGTACAACCTAGCCACGGAGACATATTGACTTGAAGTCCAAAGTCAATTTTTAGTGATTTTCTTGACCCTATGGAGTTAGTCCTCCGTAGGTATTTCTTGTAGCCTTTTGTGCTTTCACTAGGTAAAATTGGTTATCCGTATGCCTTTCAAGGTAGATTAGAAGCCCCAGTGCCCAAACTAGCTTGTTTAGATAGACTAACACATGTGTGACGGCATGGAGGCAGGCTGGAAACAGCTGGCATGAGCTGAAGGAGGGAGCGGTGGGCCCTGTTAGAAGCAGGGTCATCGGGGCCATGTCTGAGTGAGTAACAGGTCAGTTCCTGAGAAGCCCATGGCAACCCCAGGCCCAATCCCTGAACTCTTGTCTTCACTGTAGGTTTGGGAGTGAGGAGAGAAATAAGATAAAGATATAGACCACGGGACTCTAGGAAAAGACACGAGAAGCAGGCCAGGAGCTTTAATACTGTGCTAACAGAACGAGCCAAGTGAGACACACTGACATTATAAAACCCACCTCTCCAGGGTCGGGACCAACAGTTGGCGCAATGGCTATGTCGCTGGACTCTCATGTAGTCGACCATGGTTGGAATTCCGGACCCAGTGGCTTAAACTCACACTGGGCACGTGTGCATTTGTGCCCAAGATCCCAAGAGGAGAATGGAGGAGAAGGGATTACGGGGTACCCATCCTCCCTGGGGGTGGTGGTGGTGGTGATTTCTCACCTTTTGTCTCTCTGTCTCTCTTTCTGGCGAGCACACGTGCCCTATAGCAAAAATCTCTCAAGAAAACCAAACCAAAACAAAAAATACCTCTCCAGGGTCTTAGGAATACTGAAGATGAGGGGAATTCTAGAAAATTCCCAAAAGAGAATTCCAGAAGCAGAATATTACTAAATCTTTAAGTGATGTTACTGTATTTCAGAAGTGACACTGCATGCCTCTCAAAGCCTGCATGGCTGGAATCTCGTTATCTCTAGACAGTGTCAGGCCTGGCCGATGTATTCGGATACTCACCCAGTACAGTCTCTAGCTGTGCAACAAGGAGAGTCACAGGCGGGATTAACCATGGAGGCAGGCTGGAAACAGCTGGCATGAGCTGAAGGAGGGAGCGGTGGGCCCTGTTAGAAGCAGGGTCATCGGGGCCATGTCTGAGTGAGTAACAGGTCAGTTCCTGAGAAGCCCATGGCAACCCCAGGCCCAATCCCTGAACTCTTGTCTTCACTGTAGGTTTGGGAGTGAGGAGAGAAATAAGATAAAGATATAGACCACGGGACTCTAGGAAAAGACACGAGAAGCAGGCCAGGAGCTTTAATACTGTGCTAACAGAACGAGCCAAGTGAGACACACTGACATTATAAAACCCACCTCTCCAGGGTCGGGACCAACAGTTGGCGCAATGGCTATGTCGCTGGACTCTCATGTAGTCGACCATGGTTGGAATTCCGGACCCAGTGGCTTAAACTCACACTGGGCACGTGTGCATTTGTGCCCAAGATCCCAAGAGGAGAATGGAGGAGAAGGGATTACGGGGTACCCATCCTCCCTGGGGGTGGTGGTGGTGGTGATTTCTCACCTTTTGTCTCTCTGTCTCTCTTTCTGGCGAGCACACGTGCCCTATAGCAAAAATCTCTCAAGAAAACCAAACCAAAACAAAAAATACCTCTCCAGGGTCTTAGGAATACTGAAGATGAGGGGAATTCTAGAAAATTCCCAAAAGAGAATTCCAGAAGCAGAATATTACTAAATCTTTAAGTGATGTTACTGTATTTCAGAAGTGACACTGCATGCCTCTCAAAGCCTGCATGGCTGGAATCTCGTTATCTCTAGACAGTGTCAGGCCTGGCCGATGTATTCGGATACTCACCCAGTACAGTCTCTAGCTGTGCAACAAGGAGAGTCACAGGCGGGATTAACGAGGCCTTTCGCTCACTCGTCATCCCAGCGTCTACGCTAGTGCTCCGCGTAAAACAGGCACGTAGTACCCCCTACCGCGTGCTCCGCTAATCCGCAGTTACTTTGAATAAGAGTTTCAAATGTCAACGCATGGACAGTATTCCAGGCATATTAACCCTACCTGGAGCTAGCGGTTCCTTCATCCTAACACAGATGCACAGAAACCGTTGGCTCCTGTGGACAGCAATACAGAAACCGCTGGGTGACATTGTCAGCTAAATTCACACAGAACCAGACTTTCTAAAAGAAACAGCCTTCATACCCAGAGTGAGATACTAGCAGACGTATATCAGGATTCCGGCGAGACCGGCTTTTCAGATATCTACAGTATTTATCTGTTGACATTTTATACTTATTTTTTTTTCTCTAAAAATCCATTAGTTTCCTATGTTATCAAAGCAAAAAGTATTCAGTCGATATTAGGAATAATTTGCAATATTGGGATAGATATTATAGCAAAGAATAAAAAAAGTGACAGTAGAAAAGATTGCCTACAGAGAGTTAGTTTCTTTGAAGACTTTGACTCCGGGTGCATAAATATTTGAGTAGTTCCCCAGCGGTGTGATATATATATTTTTTTTTCTCTTCCATCTTAGGTCATAGTCTTTGAGATGAAGACACCCATTGCTACCTATTTCTTTGATGAAGTAAAATCTTGTGAAAGATGATCTGCATGAGTATTTCTTATTTCTTTGCAGAAAGTAAAATCTTACTTTCCCTCAACTCTCGCTTTTTCCATATTAAAGGACTATGTTTAGTTTATTTACACATGGGTGACCTTTTCCGTGGACTAGTTTGAAGAGAGAAGTAGAGAACACAACTGTAGAGACCGGGGCTGGGAGGGCACGAGGGATGGGGGGGTCAGGAACAAAAGCGTTTGACGGACACAGCAATGCAGGCAGGTGGGGCAGAACGGGTTGGGGAGCAGCAGACCGCAAATGAGTGAGAAGAAGCAAACACTGCCCAGCTTGTGCACCGACACCTCACGTACGGTGCCCTTTGTGGGAAGGAATGGATATGGAACTATCCTTGATTTGACTGTCACACATGGCATGCCTGCATCTCTGACCTACCAAGGTGTGTAACAATGAAACGTAAAGAAGAAATTATAAAATTAAATTTAAAAAGAAGTGAAAAATGGAAGAAACCATCAGTGCCACCGACCAGTAAAAAGCCACACTGTGCGCTTTGTCGGCTCACACCCAGTTGTGTCCTCCAGGGCAGAGAAGATGCAGCACGGGACCCAGACCAGAGGCCTGGGGACGGCAGTGACAGGGACCTCACCTCCTTACCGTCCGCTCTGAGATGGCACTGCAGGTCATTGTATCCCCACGTCACAGCAGAAGACACTGAAGCTCACGGAGGTGAGAGGCTTTATCTAAGAGTCTATCTAATCATGAGAAAAAAAATTCCATTTAAAATACATGTATTGGGGAACCAGCAGTTAGCGTAATGGCTATGTCACTGGACTCCCACGTAGTCCACTGCAGTTCGCATCCTGAACCCAGTGGCTTAAAACTCACGCCGGGCACATGTGCGTGCGTGCCCAAGATCCCGAGAGGAGAATGGAGGAGAAGGGATGGCGGTGTGACCATCCCCCCTGAGGGGTAATTTCTCGCTTTCTGTCTCTATGTCTCTCTCTGTCTGTGTCAGGAGCATGAAAAACCTCTCAAAATAAATAAATAAATAAATAAATAAATAAATACATGTATTGGGTTCTTTGTACCGGATCGGAATACTTCCAGAAATATGTCATGAGAATTAGCCACATACCTAACATGGGGATACAGACTCGTGGTCTTCAAAGTCTTTATTCTGTCTTGCTACGTCTAGGTGCTGAACTGTTTTTGTTTTAATCATATATTTTAAGAATACAACCTGGTCAGCACTGAGATTTTAATATCTGAGATCACACAGATATTAACTTCCGTAAATATAGATTTTTTTTTTCCTCATGGCCTACTTGTCCTCTTGTCCACCAGGAGTTTCTGGGGCTATTTGGTCTTTTCATCACTGTTCCTTAACAGTCCTCACGCTTGCAAGTAAGGGTTACTTACTACATATGAGAAAGTGTGCAAAACCTATGAAGTAAAAGACATCATTAAATGTCATGCAAAGAGAAAGTTGTACATTTCACATCCAGTTCAACAAGGGCTTAAGTAAATTCTAAAGTGTTTTGTTATTGACTTAAGGAACATTTTCTTTTTCTTTTTTCTTTTTTTTTCTTCTTTTGGAGAGGTTTTTGCTATAGGGCGCATGCGCTTGCCAGAAAGACAGAGAGACAGAAAGTGAGAAATTACCCCCCAGGGGGGATGGCCACGCTGCAATCCCTTCTCCTCCATTCTCCTCTCAGGATCTTGGGCACGCACGCAAACACACCTGGTATGAGTTTTAAGCCACCTGGTCCAGTACGCAAACCGTGGTCGACTACGTGGAAGTCCAGCGACATAGCCATTACACTAACTGCCGGTCCCAGGAACATTTTCTTCTAGGAAAAAGTGGATTCTGACTGTTTCAAGAGCTAAAATTTCTTTCTTTTTTTTTTTTTTTTAATTTGCCAGAAGTCATCAGCACTCACTGGAGAGAGACAGAGAGAAAGAGAGAAAGCATCCCCCTTGGGGCATGGTTCATCTCTTCCCCTCCATTTCTCCTCCTTTGAGGATTTTGGGCAAACACATACGAATGCCCAGTGCATTTCTCAAGCCATCGGGTCCAGCACTTAGATGGCATGGTTGGCATGCGAGATTTATTCACCCTGAGCACCAAGCTGCAGGCTGACCCAGATCTAAAACCCTTCTAGTGCATGTTGCCATATCCTAGACTCTAAAACATACTGGAAAGATAGGTTTGCAACTATTCGAAGAACTTCTGCAACTCCACTTCCTACACATAATAGCTTATTCCTGGTAAGCAGTCTGATCCCTCTTCAAACATTTCCGGTATCCTGCTAGCAGATGTAGTAGAGGGTCACCAAAGAAAAAGATCGTTTCACCATCTGCAGGGGAATACCTGTCTATGACATGTAGGATGAGCAGGTTTAAAGGCGCCCCAGATTTAGTGAGCTGTAACTACTCTCTGCCTGAAAGTATGAGGTACTAACATGTCTTGATGAGGAGCATAAACTCCAAGATTTTGAAGGTTTTGTTTTTGTTTTTGTTTTGCCAGAGGGCACACATGCACTCACCGGGGAGACACAGAGGGATAGAAGGAGAAGAGAAAGCACCCCCAGTGTGTGTAGCCATGCCACAATCCCTTCTTCTCCAAGTTGTCATCCTTTCAGGATCTGGGGCACGTGTGCACATGCACTTGGCATGTTTTTCTAACCTCCAGCTCTGAGATGTAAGTCATACAGTCAGCCAGGCAGGGTCCAGCTGCCTTAGCCAGGCCACAGGTTGGCTCTGGAGATGGAAAGTTTAATTCAAATCCAGCCCTAGTTCTTATGAGCTGTGTGATTCCAGGTACAGTTTAACACGAGACAGAAAGCTAGAAATCACCCCCCAGTGGGGATGGTCATGCCACAATCCCTTCTACTCCTTTTTCCTCTCGGGATTTTGGGCACGCACGCACAGGCACCCCACATGAGTTTAAGCCACCGAGTCCAGGACTTGAACCACAGTTGACTACATGGGAGTCCAGCGACATAGTCATTACACTAACTGCTGGTCCCCATTTTAACACTCTTGAGCTCCAGTTTCCTCATGTGTATGAGGAACTTGCCTAATAGGATTATGGTAAGGGAATAAGTAAAATAATATGTACAATACTGTCAAGTTTTGAGTTAACAAAAGGAGTTAATTGGCTTGCCAAAAGACCCAGCCGTAGCAGGAAAACTTCAAGCCAGCATTTTTTCCTGACTCTTATTTCTGTTAATAGCTTTTTAGATCCCATAAAACTGGCATTGTTTTAGAATCTTTTTTCCACACTTTATCTGATTAGAAGTAAAACTTTATAAAAGCTTGATTTCCAATGTGTATGAAGTCTTTCCTTTGTTTGCAATCTCTTTGCTGCCATCAGTTTTCATCCTCATTGTTTGGCAAGGCTGGTTTGTACTAACATAGAAACTAGCCTCTCGAACGATGAGAAGTGCATATATTACCGCTAGACTGTGGCTGAAGTGTGCCTTCTCTCCTCCACACGCCATCAACAATCACTTCCTTACCTCAATATGGGCAGCTACATCTCATCAAATCCCTGTCTTGGCATTCAGGGCTGTCTCCGGTGTTTTCCCAGCCTGTCCCAGTATGCCTCACATCTCACCTTACTCCCTAAACACTCAGACTTCCCCTGGTCCCACATGTGCTCCTTGGTTTTCTCTAATGGTAGCCCTGCTTACACGATTGCTCTACTTTTTGTTTGTTTTTTGGGTTTTTTTTTTTTTTTTTTGGAGAGGTTTTTGCTATAGGCTATGTCTCTCTCTGTCTGTCTGGAGAGCGCACACGCCCTACAGGGAAAATCTCTCAAAAAAAAAAAAAATCCCTACCTTGGCATTCAGGGCTGTCTCCGGTGTTTTCCCAACCTGTCCCAGTATGCTTCACATCTCACCTTACTCCCTAAACACCCAGACTCCCCATGGCCCACATGTGCTCCTTGGTTTTCTCTAATGGCAGGCCCGCTTACACCATTTCTCTCATCCCTGTCTTGGCATTCAGGGCTGTCTCCGGTGTTTTCCCAGCCTGTCCCAGTATGCCTCACATCTCACCTTACTCCCTAAACACTCAGACTTCCCCTGGTCCCACATGTGCTCCTTGGTTTTCTCTAATGGTAGCCCTGCTTACACGATTGCTCTACTTTTTGTTTGTTTTTTGGGTTTTTTTTTTTTTTTTTGGAGAGGTTTTTGCTATAGGGCGCGTGCGCTCGCCAGAAAGACAGAGAGAGACAGAGAGACAGAAAGTGAGAAATCACCCCCCAGGGGGGGATGGTCACGCCGCAATCCCTTCTCCTCCATTCTCCTCTCAGGATCTTGGGCACACACGCACACGCGCCTGGCGTGAATTCTAAGCCACCGGGTCCAGGATGCGAACCGCGGTCGACTACGTGGGAGTCCAGCGACATAGCCATTATGCTAACTGCTGGTTCCCAACGATTGCTCTACTTTTGATGCTTATCTCAAGTATGTTCCTTGATGGAAAGATTGAGTCATCAAAAAAGTCATAATGCATTTTTGCACAGAAAAACACGTCGTGGCTTTTCTTCTGATGACCCAATACTACTTTTCGAGATTCAAAATAAGACTTAAATGTCTTCAGTGTTTCTTCCTTTTCCCAACTAAAATGACTGGCTATGAAATTGTGACTACAGTATAATAGAGTAAACGTGTTTACAACGCCCAGTCCTCAAGGTTGCTTTCTAGATTTGCCATTTTCTGAGTCTCACTTGAGTCTTCTGTCCAAGATGAATATTAAGTAGTACTTCAGCCAAAGTACGGAATTGCGATGACAAGTAGATTAATTACGTTATACTATGTTGGAGCTACATGAATGTTATCATCTTGGCAAGGCGTTGAAGAGCTTGGGATTGAAGGGGAGCTAGAGCCCTGGAATGTTCTAACCAAGTCGAGTGTGTGCGGAGGGTTTGGATGGCTACACGTGAGGCTAGGGACAGCCTGAATCTGAATTTAATGTCACTTTCGTTAATAATACCTAATTGTACACAGGAACCACATTACCCACTGGCCCTTCCATTCAGGATTTTGAATAGAGTAGACACTGAATAGGTAAAAGTCATGTACTTTTGAAGATTTTATAAGTACAATGACTATTGTCAGCACTCATGGAAGAATATAATAGATCATTTTAAATAAACTATCTATTCTCCACATGGCTAAGTATACATTTTGCTGCTTTTAGTTGGGTTCTAATTCAAAGTTAGAAAGTTACACAAGAATTGGAGCCAGCAGGTGGTTTGGTAGTTAAGGCCGCTGGATCCCACAGGCATCTTGAAAATCATGATGGGCACATGTGCGTGCATGCCCAAATCCCAAGAGGAGAATGGAGAAGGGATTGCATGGCCATCCCCTTTGGGCAATGATTTCTCGTTTTGCTTTTCTCTCTGGTGAGCACCTACACCCTATAGCAAACTATAAAAATAAAATTAAAAACTAAAAAAAAAAAAGTTAGACAAGAATTAGCACCATCTTTACAAATGGTGCCTACAGAATATCTTGCAATGTTCAACAATTTCATATTACTGTTAATGTGTGTGTGCGTGTGTGTGTGTCTAGGTGAAATCTCTGTGAAGCCTGACACTAGCTCTATCGGCGTTCAGTTGGTCACTGAGCCCTAGACCTGCACTTACTTTGTATCTATATACTATTTAGAGTCCCAAATCCTGAGACCTGAGAATCATGCTGAATGTGCATGTGTGTGCCCAAAATCCCAAGAGGAGACTGGGGGAGAAGGGATTGTGGCATGGCCATCCCCTGTGGGAGGCTTTCTCATTTTCCCTCTCTCTTTTTGTCTCTCTCTCTCTCTCTGTGTGTGTGTCTCCCTCTGGTGAGCACATGCATCCTATAGCAAATCAAAAACAAACAAACAAACAAAAAACAAAAAGCAGCAACAAAAAGAAATTCTATCACATATAACCATATGTGACCACAATTAAAATTCAGAATGTTGCAACAACACAAACTCTTTTTTTTTTTTTGAGCGGTTTTCCTATAGGGCGCCTGCGCTCATCAGAAAGAGAGAGACAGAGAGATAGAAAGCGAGAAATCACCCCCCCCTAGGGGGAATGGCCATGCGGCAATCCCTTCTCCTCCATTCTCCTCTCTGGGCACGTATGCACATGCACTAGGCATGAGTGAGTTGAAGCCACAGGGTCTGGGACTCGAACCGCGGTCGACTACATGGGAGTTCAGCGACATAGCCATTACGTTAACTGCTGGTCCCACAAACTCTTCATGCTACTGCTCCAGGGCCATGCCCTTCGCCGGTCCTAACCCTGGGAGTAACAGACATGTCCATCTCTGCACTTTCCTTTACAGTACATGTAAGAATGGAATCGCACAGCGCATGCTCTCTGAGGTTGGCTAGTCAACCCTAAGCAAATTAACCCGAGATCTGCCCATGTTGTTTCTGTGCCAATGATGTTTTGTTTTGTTTTGTTTTTGTGAGTAGTTCTCTACAACATCAGTGTACCAGTTCGTTCATCTGTTCACCCATTGCAGATGTTAGAATCATTTCCAGTTTTTTGTTTCTTTTTTTACTGTTTTAAATAAAGATGCTGTAAACATTTGTGTAAAACAAATACTTAAAAAAATAAAAAGATTAATGAGGACAAACATGGTAATTGTGGAAACATGGTGGATAAGGATAACGCTATGCAAGACCGAAATTGGGCCAGAATCCAGAAGCACCCTGAGTGGCCACCGTCTAGACTTCCCACTGGAGAGGGCAGAGCCTCCACTCCGTCAGAGTCTGTGAGCACTCCTGGCTCTCCCAGAAGACGGAACAGACTGATAAAACACCTCTAATTAGACACGAAGGGAACACTGAATAAATTTCTAAGTAATTAGATTAAATTTAGAGAATTATAGAATGTGCTGGAAGAATGAAGCAGCAGAAAGATTTCTAAATAGAGAGCAATCCACAGTTCGTGAAAAAAATTCATTGAATTTTAAATTGTCTTTATCCACAGGACTATCAGAAATGTAGGAAAATGCTTAATAAAAACTTTAAATAGAGAGGCCGGCAGGTGGTGTGGTGGTAAAGGGCACTGGAGTCCCACATGGCCAACCTCGGTTTTAGTCCCTGACCTGGCCACTTGCTTTCTCACTTTCCCTCTTTGTCTCTCTCACTCTGTGCCTCTCTGGTAAAATTAAAATAAATAAATAATGTTAAATAAAATAATTCTTTAAAAAATAAAAATACAAACAAAACTTCAAATAGGTATAAATTTGAATATATATATAATATATATATATATTATTTATAAAATACATAAATACTCAAAAAAAGAAAAAGGAAAGATATACATCTTTTTTTTGGAGAGGTTTTTTTTTTTCTCGCTATAGGGCATGTACGCTCACCAGACAGACAGAGAGAGACATAGAGAGAGAAAGTGAGAAATCACCCCCCAGGGGAGATGGTCACACCACAATCCTTTCTCCTCCATTCTCCTCTCGGGATCTTGGGCACACACGCACACGCGCCCGGCTTGAGTTTTAAGCCACCGGGTCCAGGACGCAAACCGCAGTCAACTACGTGAGAGTCCAGTGACATAGTCATTAAGCTAACTGCTTGTTCCTTTTTTTTTTATTATTTTTTGAGATTATTTTTGCTATAGGGCGAGTACGCTCGCCAGAGAGAGAGAGAGACAGAGAGATAGAAAGTGAGAAATCACGCCCCCAAGGGCAGATGACCACACCACAATCCCTTCTCCTCCATTGTCCTCTCGGGATCTTGGGCATGCACGCACACGCACCTGGTGTAAGTTTAATCCACCGGGTCTGGGACGCAAACCACGGTCAACTACGTAGGAGTCCAGCGACATAGCCATTACATTAACTGCTGGTCCCAGAAAGATATACGTCTTCTTTAAAAATGTAAAAGTATTGGGGCCAGCAGGTGGTATGGTGGTTAAGATACTGGACTTCCACATCACTGACCCCGTTTCCTGGACCTCGTGACTTGAAAGTCACGCTGGGCACAGTGCACAGGTGTAAAAATTCCCCAGAGGAGAATGAAAGAGAAGGGATTGGGGCCTGGCCATCCCTCCTCTTGGGGGGTAATTTCTCACTTTCTCTCTACCTCTTTCTGGCAAGTGCATACCCCCTACAGCACAAAACTAAAAATAAAATGTAAAATAAAATAAAAGTTTAAAAAATGTAAAAATATTTAGAAAACAAGTGAGTTTCTAAATCAAAATAAATTGGATGTGAATCAGGCTAAGACAACAACAACATACACCAATTCAGAATAAGATAGAGTAAGAAATCAAAACATTTTCATAATTATAGGACATTTTTAAATCTTAAAATGAGATTTTAGATATTATTTTCTGGGATTATATGTCATGATCTGATCTCAATCAAAGAGAACTCTGAACATATTATTTAACTTTCTCCAGGTTTTATTTCTCACTATAATCTCTAAGTATTAACGTTTTGAAACCCACATAACTTTTTTTTTTTTTGGAGAGGTTTTCGCTATAGGGCGCGTGCGCTCACCAGGCAGACAGAGAGAGACAGAGAGACAGAAAGCGAGAAATCACCCCCTAGAAGGGATGGTCATGCTGCAATCCCTTCTCCTCCATTCTCCTCTTGGGATCTTGGGCGCGCACGCACACGCGCCTGGCGTGAGTTTTAAGCCACCAGGTTCTGGACGCGAACCGCGGTCGACTACGTGGGAGTCCAGCGACATAGCCATTACACTAACTGCTGGTTCCCAAATCCACATAACTTTTTAAACACTGTAAGCTTCTGAACACTCCTTCAAGAGCTGATAATATTGCTGTAAAGATCACAATTTATATAATAAATATGACTATTTCATATTTTCATAATAGTAAATAGTTTACTACATTCAAACGTTCATAATATTAAAACATGATAATAAAATTAATTGTTCATTTGTATATCTAACTATAACTTAGAGGCAATTCCAGTTGAAAAGTCCCTTTTTATTGAGATTACTTTTAAAAATAACTAAAGATTAAGAAACTCAAAAAAGATTGCCTAATTTTGGCTGGCTATTATTAGAACATAAATCATGTAAAAAGCATTGATTATAGCGACATAGTTAAGAATTTTTCCAAAACCAAGTCAAGAAAGATAAATGATATGGAATAAACATATAATAATTTATTAGTTAGGTATTTTTTTATAATTTTACTCTAAAGTATTGCTAGTTTGTCAACAGAACATTCAGATGTGTGGAACAGAATGCAATTCAGCCATATTTTGCCTACATTCAATCAAATAATAAAAGAAAATCTACACTTAAATATTTTAAAAATTCTTTTCTTTTTTCTTTAGAGATTTTTTTGCTATAGGGTGCATGTGCTCCCTGGAAAGAAAAAGAGAGAGAGAGATAGACAGACAGAAAGCAAGAAATCACCGCCCAGGGGCATGGCCATGCCACAATCCCTTCTCTTCCATTCTCCTCTTGGGATCTTGGACATGCACATGTGCTCAAAGTGAGTTTCAAGTCCCTTGGTCCAGTGCCTTAACCACTGCACCACCTACTGGCTCCCAAATTATTTTCATTGTGAAAGAATGTTGCCAAGTTAGGAAGCTAGGGCTTATTTGATTTCAAAATTGGCTAGCATGATTTGTAATTTCAAATCTATAAAGCATAGCTTGATGGTCTTTGGTTGATTTTTGTCACTTTCCCCCAAATTTTAACTGACAGGCCTGAGTTGTGTCATTCCCAACATGTGTGTGCCCGTCACTGTAACAGCGTACCCCTCTAGGAACTAAGAAATCTTAGAAAGTTTGTGGAGAGGCAGAATTAAGCTGTGAGCTTGTTTTGGTGCAAAATTTAAAAATTCATGGATAGTTTTTTTTCATAATATGCATTTCTATTAGCTTATTAAAAACCCCTGAGGGACCAGCAGGTAGTGTGGTGGTGAAGGGCACTGGACTTCCGAAGTAGGGAACTTGCTTTTTCACTACCTTCCCCCCTTGCCCTGACTCTCTCTGGTTAAATTAAAATAAGTAAATAAATAAATAAAGTTAAATAAAAATAATTCTTAAAGAAAAAAAAAGGAAAACCACTTACATGCAAGATGCAAATTACCTCCAAGGCTCATACTTTCCAGAGAGAATACTGACAATAATTTAGGAAGATATAAAACTTGATATTTTCTCAGAACTACACCAGATCTGGGCATGTTCCTATTTGTCATCTATAGTGTGGCCATTTATTTTCTTACTCTGCAGCAGAAATGACTGTTTCTGCTCTCTGAGTTGGATGCATTTTCTTTGTTAATTTGGCCTTAGGAAATATGCCATCGATCCGTATGAGCTTCATGAATTAGTCAACTTGTATAACCATGCATGACATGCTTGGGAAGACTGACTTCTCTTGGTTGTCCAATGATACATTTCTTTCATCTTACTTTGGAGCAGTTGCATTTGATTATTGGAAATTATAATTTAAGCTTGTCTAGAACTACTATGTACCTAGATGTATGCCTTCCAACCAAGATGATGGTCAAAGGGCACAAAGTTTCTGTGAGACAGGGCGAATGAAGTTTCTGAGATCGATTATATAGCATGGTGACCATAGTTAACAATAGTGTATTGTAACGGGAAAATTGTAAATGAAATCATTTTTTTAAGCTCATGGCAAATATGTACTATAAAAAACTATGAAAAGATTTAAAAAATTGTTTGCAACCAAAATCACTCATTTTTTTAATCATCAGAGGGCACCTGTGCTTGCCAGAGACACACACACACACACACACACACACACACACACAGAGCACCCCCCGATGGAGAAGGCCACGCTGAAATCTCTCCTCTTCCATTTCTCCATCCTGTCAGTGTTTTGGGCTCACATGCACATATGCCCAACATATTTTCCAAACTGCCAGGGGCCAGGATTCGAACTGCAATCAGCCACGTGGGATCCAAATCCCTTAGCCACTAGACTACAAGGCCAGCCCAAATATGTTCTTTAATTCCATTTTTCCATAAACATTTTGAAGTCTTTCCATATATCATAACATTACTTTGCACACCATCAATAGAAGCGATTATAATATGCCAATTTACAATAAAAATTACCACATTTTTTTAAAACTGAGAATGTCTTATTTTTATGTAATGCTTCCTGGTTTACATGTCACGTCATCCCCTCTCCAAAATGACTCACATAACTCTGTAATGGGTAGGCATCAGGGCCCATTCTTTGACACTTCTCCTCCCCTTTTGTTATTTTGACTATGATAGAATGCATATGGCCTGAAATGCCTTAGCTCTGTTTAAGTGCATCGACCAGTGGTAGTAGTTACATTTTCATCCTCGTACAATCGCTTCCATCCTTTTTCAAAACTCTTCATCTTGCCAAACTGGGACTCTATACCCACTAATAATGTCATCCCCTCCCCCAACCCTGGAAGTAACCTTCTCACTTCCTTAGAAGTTTTGCTATTTTCAAGTTCATCGAAGTGAAATTATACTTATAATCATGTAAGTTGCGCTTGCCTTTTTGTGACTGGAACATTTCGCGTAGCCTAATGTCCTGAGGGCTTATGCGTGGGTCAGAATTTCCTTTAATTTTTAGGCCGAATAATATTTATCCTAAGTATAGATCACATTTTTCTTGTCTCTTTATGGTGAACCCTGGAGATGCCCCTACATTCGAGCTAATCTGAGTAAGACTGCTGTGGTACTCGTGTGCAAATACCTCTTAGGGACCCTGCTTTTCATTGCTTTGTGCAAATATCCACAAGAGGAATTGCTGGGTTGCTTGGTAATTCTGTCTTTAATTACGTAAGGGAGTGCCAAGGTATTTCACACAACTGTACCATTTTACCTTCTCTCCCTGCAGTTCCTGTTTCTCCACATCCTCACCAACACTGGTTTGAGTTTTTGTTTTGTTTTTATAGTAGTCATTCTAATAGGTAGTTTGATTTGCATTTCCCTAAAAACTAGTGATGTTGACGATCAGTCTTTCTTGTGCTTATTAACAATATTTTATATTTGTTTTACAGATAAGTTTGGTGGGACTGAAGATTTTAATTTTTTTTTTTTAGTACCACTCAAAGCAAAAGAATAAAATAAGGAAATGTAAGACTTTCTTGCCTTTAATAACAATAGTTCTACTTACAAATTTACTAAAAGATGGAAAGCATAATACTTTCCTCAACGTGCAACTTTTGGTATTTAAACACTTGCTGATTTGTTTGATTGTGAGAAAAATACATTTCAATTACTGGTGTTAAGAGCATGTGTGTTGGGGCCAGCAGGTGGCACAGTGGTGAAGGCATTAGACTCCCACATGGCTGACTGCATTTCGAGTCCCAGACCTGGTGGCTTGGTTTTACACTTTTCCCTTTCTCTCTCTGTGTTTCTCTGGTGAGTGCACATGCCCCTTGGCAAACTGATAATAATAATGATAATAATATAATGATAATATATTAAATTAAATATTTTTTTAAATCAATGATTGCTTTATAAAACAATCACAGAAATCCTAAGGTACACACTAACAATGTGAAATGAGAGGAACAGGGAGGGGAGTATCTGACACGAAAGAACAAAAGAAGTAAGCATTGACAAGCACAAAGAAAATCAAAATGTTTCTGATAAGACTAACGTTACTTGGTATTTACCTTTCCAACCGCATGGTCCACAAACAGATGATATGTAGACAAATAATAGATCACTGACAGTGTTAAGAGAAAACGTCAATTGAAGTTAATGGAGTTGAACTGAGTAATAGAAACAGGATTCTCATGGAGGACTCTAGGGTGGCTTTCCAGGACTTCAGGTGCCTCTCGGCCGTCATATTTACGTTCCAGAAAGGGAAAGTGATGTACTCAGCAATGGTTAAGTGACATAGAAAAACAGAAGTGGGGAAGGAGGTAGATAAACAGTGGGTTGTTGGAAAAGCTGGGACATGGTTTTTCCTCTTTTTTTAGTTAAAAAATGTATGGTGACTTTTTCAACAACCCAGTAGTTGATCGATTGCATCTCGAAGTTCGGCTGCATCAGCACAGTTCAAACGGTGAGATGACTGTGACTGACAGAGGCCTAGCTGCTGTGACTGGCTGCATCTTACTAACTGACCCAGGAAGCAGTTTTCCAAGCAAGGTCACAGTGGGTTCATGGAAGGCAAAACAGGAGTAGGGAGGCTTTCTCAGGCCAAATGCTTGAACAAGAGAGAGATGGCGAATAGAGAGATGACGGGTAACAGATTTTAGTAGTGAAAAATAAGAGCAACTACCTCTGGTCTGTGTGTGTGTGTGTGTGTGTGTGCGTGTGTGTGTGTTATTTTGCTTTTCTTGCTGGTATATACTTAAAATGTTATTTTATACTCAAATACTGTACAGTTGCTTTGCACGGACTTGCTGAATCTCCATAGTTCATTCAAGTGCGATCAACATTTCTCGTCAACCTCATTCACAACTCTGCACAGACGTGCAGTACAGGCATAGGGCATCAGTCAAATCTGACAAACTAGTGTTTCAAATGCAGGGCCCTACTTGTCTGACGTGTTTCGTATTTATAAATCATTGGCTGTAACAATCTTGACTCAATGTTAATGTTAGAATTAATAACTGACAGAGGTAAATATAAGTGAACATCAGGAGCTCTTCTCCCAGACATTGTGCCAATGACTCAGGAAAGCTGTTCTCGCGGTAGGACCCCCCTCTCACCTGGTTCACAGTGTCTCCGGCTGCAGCCTCCGGCATCACGGGGAATTCCACGTGGCTCACACACAAGGCAGAGCCTCGCTCCTTGAAATTTGCCTGGAGTTGTCCAACTTCAGCTTACAGGTCATCAAGAATCAAAAAGAATTTGTTCTTAGAGAATTTACATTGGTATTAGAAGACACTAGAATTTGGGGGAATATTTGACTATAGTTGAATAACAAGTTCACTACTGTGAAATATACACGTATATATGTACATGTGTGTGTGTGCGTGTATATATAATTTACATTTAATCACTATGCATCTTCACCATGTACAGCACAGTTTGTCCCAGCATGAACACAGTGCATATCAGTCAAGAAAAAGACATTACCAGATATGTTACCATCAGCAAAATACTTGTCATGTTTGGGTCAATTAAACACGTTGCTTACTTTTTTCCTTGTCTCCTTCCTCTGCCCTGCCCTTACTTATTACTATCCCTTACTCTCTCTGCTATCCAGGGCTGCCTGCCCAGCTGTTACGCCTTCCAGCCTTTCAGTGTGGGCTCTGGAGCGCAGACTCTCGGGATGCATCGAGCAGGAACATACAGTCTGTCTGTCGTAGTCTGGTTTTCTTTGCTTAGCATTAAGTCTTTCATAGTTAGCCCCTTGCATCAAATGTCAGGGTGTCATTTTTATGGCTGAGTAGTATTCCTTGGAGTACGTATGTCACATTTTTTCAATCCACTCATCCATTTCTGGCATTTTAACCAATCCAATTAAAAGATGGGAAAATGAGACCAGACAACTCTTCAAGGAAGACACACAAATGACCAAGGGTATATGACAACATGCTCGACATCACTTATAATAAGGGAAAAGCAAATCAAAACCACAGTGAGATACCACTGAACCCCAGTCAGAAAGGCTAAAATTTAAAAACATTTATAATAAAAAATGTAAGTGTTGGCGAGGCTGCAGTGAAAGCAGAACTCTCCTGACGCCTACAAGTAGACCTACCATACAACCCAGTAATTCTACTTTTAAGTATCTACTCAGAGGACAGAAAACACGTTGTCAGAAAACTCTTACACATCCATGTTTACTATAGTGAAAACAATTTATTTATTTATTTATTTAGAGATTTTTGCTATAAGGTGTGTGCACTTGCTGGAGAAATGGAGAAACAGAAAGCAAGAAATCACCCCCAGTAGGGACCTGGCCACTCTGCAATCTTTTCTCTTCCATCCTCCTCTTGGGATTTTTGGGCACACATACACACGCACCCGGCATGAGTTTTAAGCTGCTGGGTCTGCAGTCAGCTCCACATGTAGACAGTGTGAATTGCTACAGCCCTTTGTCGGTGGGTAGGTGATCTAACCAGAGACCCAACCCTGTGGCTCTGTGGTTCCTCCAGGACCCTCACTAAGGTTCCATCACAATGCCTTGCCTCTCCTCCCCAGCACAGAACAGAATATTTAGGAATGAGCCTTCCTAGGGACATGGGACAGATTAATAATTAACTATTGATCGCTGATGCTTAAAAAAAATTAAAAAGTCCCTCAAAAGAGGGAACTCAAACAGAAAAGCAGCGTGTACTCTGTGGAATACAAGTTTCATTTGAATTTTTAAGACTTGAGCAAAGAAGAGCCTGAAACGTTGGTGAAACCCCACAGCCATCACTATCATTACCCAAAGACATGGTGTAGTTTATGGTAAGCCGATGGTGAACCTACAAAGGATTATAGATTTTACAAGGTAATTCCCACCCTTTCTTCCCAGCGTCCATGTGGTAAAGAGTAAGATTCAGCTAATAGGTTGCCCACATTATTTTTATTTCACTTCTTTTTTAGGTTTTTGCCATAGGGTCTTATACATAGCAGCTGCTCAGTACTTATTAGCAAATAAAAACTCGCCAAACTTCCAGCACTCTGCAGGGTTTTGATTTCCTTAGAGCTTCTTTGTCTTTTGGTGCTTGGTATTTTTTATTCTATATTATACAAAATAATGAGCTCCCTGAGGAACTATGAATTACTTATTTCAAATTCCCTCACAGAGTCCAACCCAGAAGATTACAAGTGGTTGATACTCAATAATTATCAACCTTGTGGAATTTTATTTATTAGATTAAAGATCTGTGATGACAATAATAACTACTAGCCAGCAGAGAGTAGGCAACCCTAAAATATTTTTAAAATAAGCACAGGTTATAGACTACGATTATTTTCTACATTGTAAATTCTATTTTTCTATAAGCCAATAATTTGTGGGCCTAGTAAGAAACTGGTCAAGTCCATAATCACCAACTTCAATATTTTTTGTACCAAGTTTGCTAAAATCGCAGTACCATCCATATTTCAAGAATAAGCACAATAATGATGATAATATGACAACAGCCACCAAAAGAGCTACGTTTTTATAGCAGAAGGTACATGCATGAGAGAAGGACAGAGTAGGAGAGAGAGCAGAGAGGAAAGCATGCCCACTGGAGCCCAGCTACGCCATAGTCCTCCTTCTTCCAAGCCTGCATCCAGTCACACACCTCAGCATGGACACACACAACCAACTTATTTTTTCTGAAGTACAGTTTTTTTTTTTCATTTTCTTTTATATGTTCAATCACATTATTTAGCTTACAAAGTGAATATTCCTCTATGTGAACATCTCTCCCTAGTCCAGTTGACAAAACTATCAAATATCTTCAACAGATAATACCACATTTCTTTATCCCATTAATGCTTTGCCTTCGTATTTTCTTTTAAATGTCCTTCCTCAGGCCTCCTCTTCCCCACACACTACACCTGGTATTTACACCCATCTACTGTGTTTGTATATCCCTCATGTGGGCCACGTGGGATCTAGCTTTGCCGTGTCGCACTGGTTAACTGTTGTGCTACAGAGCTGGCCCTAAAAAATATGCTTTATTTCCATGGACCTTTAATGATAAGAAGCACTTTGAAAAAATTTTATTTAAGTTTCCAAATTTTAGAAAGTATGGAAGGCCCAAGATCAGAAAAAGGCAAAACTGGAATTGCAATCCAAATGATTTTTTCTCTCTCCCTATTGGAATATAAAATGTATCTGTATCCTTTCTTAACATTTGTTTTTATGGATAGACCAAATTCTATCTTGGATGTGTTATGCCAAGCGTCATTGGAATAGAAATTTTAAAATCAGAACTTGGTGTTCGGCTCCAGTCTTCAGAGTCAACGTCTAACCAAGAATGCAGTTGCCTAATTTTTGTCTAATCAAGCAGTCGCGCAGTCCCTAAGAACCGAGTGGCCACTGAACTGACTTGCCACCCTTACGAAATGTGCTTGGAGAGGGTACAGTAAGTCCAAGTGGACTTGGGCAGTGAGTCACGCACAGAGCAACCTGATGCCAAAGCTTTACAGGTCGGTTCCTCTTGCTCCCCCAGTCCCGTGGAGAAGTATATGGGGTCGCCCAGGGGGACAAGCACTCAGAGCATGTCTTCTCCCAGTGAGGAGCACTGACTTCTGGAAAGTGCTTCAAGAAAACCTGCCCGTGTTCGCTCAGAGGAAGACATTCTCTTTATTACCCAGGAAGGCAAGCAAATCTCTGGAGAGAAGACGGAGACGTCACCGCTTTCTAATGTATTAATAAATGAATCTGGTTCTGACCCAGAGGCAGACACTATGTCCATCCTGCCCTCTGCTCAGGAAACTCTCTGCAATGCCAGGATTATGTCCTCCCATCTGCAATTGGAGATCCAGGCAAAGCAGCCCCTAATACAAGCCAGATGGACTGGCGTTTTCCGATTTCCAGTGACCAGGAGAGCCTACATATTTCTCTGGTCTGTTTCAGAGATGAAAGAAGTGGGTTGGGGCATTGTCTTCAACAGCTCAAAGTAAGGGTTCAAAATGTTATAATTTGGGGGCAGCAGCTGAGGTGGTGGTTAAAGCGCTGGACTCTCACATGGCAGACCATGGTTCAAGTCCCGGACTCAGCAGCTTGAAAATCACGCAGGGTGCATGTGCATGCATGCGCCAAATCCTGAGAAGAAAGTGGAAGATGAGGGATTGTGACATGGCCATCCCCCCGGGGGTGACTTCTCATTTTCCCTTTTGCTGTCTCTCCGTGTATCTCTCTGGCAAGCACACACATCCTATTGCAGAAACCTAAACATAAAAGACATAAACAATAGAAATGTAAACAATATCATTTAGTAATATTGACATTTGAGTAGAAGGTAGAATCTAAAATTAGGTTCTACACAGAAGTTGGGGTTCAGCTCCAATCTTCAGAGGAAGTGTCTAAATAAAACAAATTGGTTAATTAAAAGATACTGCAGTTCATTAGATATCTTCTTTCCCATTAGTTATTGTGCCTCACATTTGGCTTTTTCCCTTTTACACGATCTCTTTGAAGTGTAATCTGTAAGCCTATGTAATGTATTAAAACAAGTGGTCAAAAATCTGGGCTCTAAATAAGTTATGTAAGTGATTCCAGATTCCCTGGTTCAGAACTGGTTAAGAGCAAACCCCCAGGTATGTGTGCCCTTAGATTCTATGCCCATCCCAGACTGTCTTACCCGTCAAGCTTATACATGGTCGAGGCATTGAACAGTTTACCAAACAGCTTTACCGAGAACACTACTCCTGAGCAAAAGAGAGGGAGGAATTCAAAAAGCTCACAACCTCCACTAGAATGGCCAAAAGAATATTATCTGAAAGTTAAGTAAAAAGATTAAGATAGAACTAAATTTTGTTATCTTTGCATCATTGACTTCACTTCTTGCAGTGTTTTACAGAATGGTTTTTGGATCTAACACTGCTTTTTCAAACACATGTTGCATTTTGGTGAGAGGGAAACCCACTGCCTGAAGCTCAGAAAAGACACTTCAGCAAGCGAACTGCAGTTCACGCACGACAGATTTGCTCTGCTCAGTATGTTAGGTCCTCCAGGGAAATAAGAGACAGAGGAGTAAAGCTTTAAGTACTCTAGAGGTGGGGGCAAGTTAAGTGATAAGAAAATGACACACCAAGACAATTTTAATAATTAATGATCATTTTTACAAAATCACCCAAGATATGTTCAAATCTTTCCATTTATGCCACAGAGTGCAAATATTTGCTGTATATCGAGCAGGAACATACGGTGTTTGTCTTCCATAGTCTGGCTTACTTCACTTAGTATAGTGAGATATCATAACGTTAAAAGAGATTTTTAAATCACCCATGAAATATAAATCCAATTACCAAAACAAATAAAAACCCAAGCTATAATTAAAGTTACTTTGTTATATTATACTCAAACTAAGTTAACCATAGTTAGAGAGAAATAGCCCATTTGGTGGGTTGTTGGAGATTATGACGCCTTTTTGCATAGAAGAACACAGATAAAATATATCATTACTTTTCTGACAACCCAATAAATAGCATTAATCATTTTTAGTAATATTATATTCAAATTATGAAGAATTGACATGGAATTACTAATTTTTATAAATAAATTCATAACTGATAAAATGATTTAAATACGTATCATCTTAAAGCAACAGATCTCTTGGCATATATATATATATATATATATATATATATACATACACACACACACATAGATAGATAAACAGAGAGAGAGAGAGACATTTCTGGTGTACTGATTATCCTGAATTTACTTTTAGCTAAAATACAACACAATGAAGAAAGAAACCATAAGTCTTCATGCAGTTTTCAAAAACATAAGAAGATACAGTTAGGCAAATTGTAGGAAAGATGATATAAGATAGCTTCAGATTGAACAATTTTCCTGTTGGCACAAAGACACGTATTATGTGTAGGCCTCCTGGGGCCAATGAAAAGGCAAAATTACTTTCTCCATAATATTCCTGTCTAATAGAAAAAGAGAGAGAAAGATAGAAAAAGAAAGAAAATGAATGCATTTTTGAAGTCTGGAATGACAAAGGTTGACAATTGATAGGAGAATTCAGAAGTAGCTCTTTTGAGTTTAAAAAGACAGTAAAAATAATCGGCCTCTTACTATTGTTTTCTTGCAACGTGCCAGACACTTTGCTAAGTGCTGCCTTTTAAGCATTAGCTTATTTGATCTCCGCAAGACTCCTATGAAATATATACTATGAACACCTCCATTTTATAGAGAGAAACGAGACTTGAAGAGTTCATGCACCTTGCTCAAGGTGGTATAGATAGTAACAAAGCAGACGGGGCAGTAGAATTATGATTTAGCACTGGCTGTGTCTAAGCTCACAAGCTGTAACACCGCTATGCAATGTTTCCTCCTTGAGGATTCAGAGCCTTGAGAACAGTAAATGTATCAACATAATGGAGTCAATACTTTATGTGATACTCAAATTCAAGGAGCTGCCTTCTTCAGGCCCATAGTCTTCAGATACCTTGCACCACAGTACATCACACCACCAAAGAAGGTTTGCTGGACCTCGCAATGTAAGGTCTCCTAGCTAGCTCGCTTTTTACAAAAGGACTGCAAAAGAGATGAAAATTGTACCTCTGTCCTTTGAGAGTATTTTGATTGGGCTTGAGAATTAAATTGTCTAAGAACTAAAGAGAAGAATAGCAGACAAATTTATTTAGTACAAGTTTTTTATGGCATGGAAGCCTTCCCAAAGTCATAAAGACTAAAAGGTTGGTGAGAGTTGGGTATTTATACACTGAATTAGTCAAAGGGTAATCGTGAACTGTGAAAAAGTGTCAAGGAAAAGGCACACGGGCCAGAATAGCGACTGGGGTGCAGAGGAGGCTAGGAAGCTCCAGGCTGATCTGAAAAAGCTGGCTCCTGCAGACTTTCCTCACATCAACTTCTCATCCTTTTTAATAAGAATGAAACCTTTCCAGGACCAGCAGTTACTGTAATGGCTATGTCTCTGGACTCCCATGTAGTAGACCACGGTTAGAGTCTCAGACCCAGTGGCTTAAACTCGCGCCGGGCGCATGTGCGTGCGTGCCCAAGATCCCAAGACGAGAATGGAGGAGAAGGGATTGCGGTGTGGCCATCCCCCCTGGGGGGTGATTTCTCGATTTCTGTCTCTCTATCTCTCTCTGTCTTCTGGCAAGCACACGCGCCCTATAGCGAAAACCTTTCCAAAATAATAATAATAATAATAATAATAATAATAATAATGAAACCTTTTCCGTATTAAGAGGGCATCTTTCCATGGCAATCTCATCTCTTGCTTTTAAGAGACAGAGTGAAGGGCCGAGTGAAGGGCCAGCTGTTTTTCAAGGACCTTTAACTTGAAATAGGCAGTGCACCAGGGCAGCGTGAATGGTCCTCACTCCTTGAACACGCTCTGGACTAACCCCCATCCCCACCTTCCTGCTTACCTCGGTCAAATCCTCCTCAAACAGAGCTCAGGGGCCCACCTCTGTGTATGTACAACGCCCACTTGCTGGGACTCGGGGATCCTCTCCACTGAGGGCAGTGATGTTGTTTATATCTTCTGAGAACCTGTGTCTTTTACCTCCTTTAAAAAAACAATTATTAATTTAATTTATTATTATTATTATTGTTAAGTTTTCTACAGGGCATGAACGCTTATCAGAGAGAGACAGAGAAAGAGATGGAAAGTGAGAAAGCAAAAGCTTCCAGGTCCAGGTCAGCCATGTGGGGGGTCCCGTGCCTAAACCACCATGCCACCTGCTGCCCACTTACCTCCTATTCAACTGAAGCATCACTTGTCCTCTAAGATACTTTTCCAATGTCCCTTCCAGACGAGGCCTGTGTGCCTCCTCATATTCTGTGTGCCTCAGAGCTGCGAGCTAGAAGTTATGTCGCTCTCCAAGTGTTACTTCCCCTCTTTGCTATAAAATCTTTGCTTCTTGGAGCCTCAAGATTCTTTCTTTTCTCTGTCTACACATATGTAAATATATACACACGTACACACACGCACAGCACACTGGGATGGACACATCTTATCTGTGTGTACTACTGTTGGGCTGTAAAGCCATGACATACTTTTCCACGTTTTTCTATGCAAAAATGCACCATGGCTTTTCTGATGATCAACTTATCTATACCTGTTTAGAGTTTCTGTACACCTACCCAGCACTGTCCCAGTTATTGCTGTTATTGGGCGATGGCTGATCACTTCCCACATTTATAAAACGGTTTCAATCCCAACTCTCATGTTTCTTTAAACCCCTTGCATAATTTTTCTTCAGATTTAAAATAAATAAGTCAGCCACCATTACCTGCAATTGACGTCCTCATCTGCACTGAGCATTTTCCTAAATGTATCTCAGCCACTTGCTTTGATGTTCAAATTTGATTTGGTAGACCTTCACTGAAACCTCAGTTTAAAACTATCTGCCAAATACTTACTGTTTCTCAAACTCTCCAGATGGCCAGACTTCAAGATGCTAAAATCAAGTGTTTGTTTGGAGCAGGGCTCAATAATAAAAATATAATGCAAACAACATTCACATAACTTTAGCCCACTACACCAAAATCTGGAGGACTACGCGAATACAGAGAATTGTGGCTGATGCTGCTTACCTGGAGCAAAAGTTGCCGGGACCATCACCTGATAGAAATATTAGATGGTCAGTGTGCTGGAACCCTGCAGTCTGAGTGTGAACCAACACAGCGGTGAAAAACCCTGGGGCCAAGTATGCTCATGACACTTAATTCTCCGAATCCTGCTAGATACGTGAGGCAGCTCTATGAGAGATTTCTGTAGTATTTGATGGGAGGAGTGATCACAATGAAATAAGTCCAGAGTGTTCTCCACATTAAAGGTGTACTCGTCAGGGGCAAAGGCATTTTTAGAGACTCATTCCATTTGGGGAAGGGTATCCCTCTTGCTTCTGCCACCACTTTTATTTAGCCTTCTTCTTATCTTACTTAAGGTGGTAAAATTTTTTTTAAAAAGCTATAAAACTAAATCAACCTGTATGAAGTCTCACCTCTAAGACAAAAGCCAAGTGTGAGACTCAGAGATAATCAAAAGAGTATAAAATTGTGCTATGGTTTAACGTTAGCTCCCTGAACTGGTGTGTGGAAAACCGGTGTCAAGGAAGCATTAAGATACTGCAAACTTAACGCAGCTAAGACAGGGAAGGTGGGACCTGTGAGCGGTGGGTAGGGCTAGGAAGGTCAGCAGGGTCGAGCTCCCGTGAAGGGGTCTGGTTTACCAGAAGAGAACGAGAACACGCACATGCTCTTGCCCTCTCACCACACAGTCTGCTCTGCCTCAAGATGCTGTAGAACACACCAGCAAGAAGACCCTCTCCAGATGTGGTGTCTTGACCTACTACCTACAAAACCTCAATTGAATAAGTCTTAATTTTTTTATGAATTTCCCTCTCTGCGATGTTCAGAAGTAGTGACAGAAAATCACACTGACTGAGGACGATTCCTGTCCTGCAAGTCTGAACACTGTATTGAGAGGGCTCCCGCATGGAAAAGATGAGTTATGATTGAAATAGCTACAGGGCCCAGAATCGATTTAAAAAGGAGTTCTTAAGGCAAAACAAAGACCACAGAAAAGACCAAAAGAAATATGCTAGAGAATCTGAAGCCTCTGGTACCTACTTCTACAGCAATATAAAAAATCAACCCAACTTTTAGCACAACTAAGAACATCACACTAAAATCCTGTTTGCCTCAGTTCCTACAACCTAATACATCATGTCTGAGTTTGAAAAGAGCATCTACAGGGGCCAGCTGCTGCTGTGGTGGTTAAAGGGCCTGGACCCCATGTGGCCAACTGCCTAGTTAGAGTCCCAGATCCAGTGGCTTGAAAAACATGCTGGGTGTGTGTGCATGCCTGCTCGAAATCCTAAGAGGAGAATGGAAGTGAAGGGACTGTCGCTACCTCCTGGGAGGTGTTTTTGGTTTTGTTTTGTTTACTTTCCCTCCCTCTCTTCTCCTCCATTCTTCTCTCAGGATTTTGGGCATATATGCACACACGCCTGGAGTGAATTTTAAGCCTGTAGGTGCAAGACTCAAACTGTGGTCGACCACATGGGAGTCCAGCCACGTAACCATTACGCCATCTGCTGGTCTTACAGAATGTTTTAAATTAAAAAGTCTGAGGCCAAGAAGGTGGCACAACAGAAACCCAGCTGCTCCCACATGGGAAGATGCTCGATTCACCTCCTGGGATCATCCTGTACATACCATATGGGTGCTTATGCCCACGAGCAGGCCGGCTGAGGCCAAGGACAGGTCCCAGCACGAAGACCCTGGAAGGGTGCCTGTTACTCTCCCGTGAAAAAAATAAAGTTATAAAAAATGTGAGGCAGAGTGAAAGGTAAAAAAATGCGCTCTGAAGACACATGGCATATTTTGAAATGATGAGACAGAAAATTTTAAGTGACTATAAATAATATAGATCCTAGTGAAAAAAGTCAACATGGAAGAATAAATGATGTTAGAGGAGAAATGGCACTCTAATGAACCCCAGTGAAACACTAAGAGGGAAAGAAGACTGCTCAGAAATAAAATTTTTTTGATGTGCTCATCAGACATGGCCAAAGAAAAAATTAGCATGTTGAAGCTATGCCAACAGGAACTTCGTAACTGAAACACAAAGAAATCAGCATGTTGAAGCTATGCCAATATAAACTTCGTAAACTGAAACACAAAGAGAAAAAAGAATAAAAGAGAAAACAAAACAGAATTTTGAAAAATTGGACAGAATACCTGTAAGTTGTGGAACAATTTTGAAAATTTAATACCTAAGAGGGGACTTTAAAAAGTTTGTAAAAAAAAGAATGAAATTAAAGTATCAGATTATTTTGGTACAGAACATTTTTGAAATCTTTGTTTACTTTTTTATAATACTCATTTTTCATAAACTTTTTAAAGATTCAGATGTTACTGTAATATAATAAAAGGGAGAACAGAATTATGTGATGTAATGATAACTAAGAATTTTCCCATATTAATGACAGACATCAAACCACAAATCCACTAAACAAGATAAATAACAGCAAATTAATATCTAATCATATTATATTGAACTTTAAAAAGCCAAAAATAAGATAAACATTTGAAAATCTTACCTATAGAAAACAAAAATGACGATTAGAATAGTTTTTTCATGAGAAATCAGGCAACCAGTAAGTAAGGGGAGTAAAATATTTAGTGTTGAAAGGGGAAATAAAAGAACCTAGAATTCTATTTCAACCCAAATTGTCCATCACAGCAAAAAAGAAAAAACTCAAACAAACAAAAGTTAGGGGAGCTCACCGCCAGCAGATATGCCCTACAAGAAATATAAAAATAAGTTGCTCATGAAAAGAAAAATGTGTAAGTCATAAACTGCAATGTACATAAGAGAAGGAATAATAGAAAGTAAAATAAAGGGATTTGTATTTCTTACCCTTAACTGAAACAATAGGCCCTATTTGAAATCATAACAACATTATTAGATCAATATAGACCGCGGATGTGACCTAAACGGCAGCAATGTTATACGTGATGGAAGAAATGAACCAGGAACTCTGTTCCCGAGTGGCTGTCCTGCCTTCAGAAGGATTCAGTGTTGTTGCAAGGTAAACTCGGTGTACACTGCAAAGTCTAGGCTAACTGCCATGACTTTTGAAAGGAAGTAAAATCAATGTGTTAAAAGAATAAAAAAAAATCGAATCTCATAAAATTCGGAGTTAATATTAGCGAAAACAAAATGAGAAGGCACGATGAAGAAAGGAAACAGAATAAAGGCAACATAAGGAGAGTAATAATAATGAAGAATTTATCAAGTTACAGACATTATACATTCAAATTTGTTGAAGGTCATTTTTATTATGAATATCATGAATACACCAATTCCAAAACAGAGCTTGTCAAAGTGGATTAAAAATCATTTTCTAAATTGTCTACATAAAATCCACTTTAATATTTTAAAATTATTTATTTCATTTCATTTATTTATATATATATATATATTTTATTTTTTTAATTTGACTAAAGGGAGACAGAATGGAAGAGTGAGAAAGCAAGCTGCCAGGTTTGAGATTAAAATTGCTGTCGCCCATGTGGGAGTTCAGCACCTTAGCCACCATTCTACTTGCTACCCACACTTTACCATGTTACATTAATTAAGAGAGGGCTAGAGTAGCTATATTAATATTCGACAAAGCAGACTTAAAAAATTAATAGCGATAGAGGCATTGCATACTAATAAATGAGTCAATTCACCCAGAAGACACAATTGTTAATATCTATGTAAATAACAATGGTGTAAAAACATGTGGGGTAAAAGCTGATGGACGCTCAAGGGGAATTAGAGGAATGCACTGTTACAGGTGGAGGTAACTGATCCGTCGAGCAGACAGGCTACCGCTGACCTGAACTTCACTGTCAATCAACCAGGTCTACCCAACATGGACAGGTAATTCCTCCCAACAACAGAAGAATAACCATTCTTCTCCAGATCTTCAAGATCATTCACAAAACAGGCTACGTTATAAGTCATAAAATGCATCCTGAGTCACTTAAAAGAACAGAGACCACACAAAGTGTGTTCTCATGCCACAAGATCATTGAACTAGAATTCAATAACAGCAAAATAGCTCAAACGTACCCAAACATACAGAACTTAAACAGCATACTTCTAAGTAACACATGGAACAAAGATAACATGCCAAGAGAAATTAAAAAAAAAAAATTCTTGAACCAAATGAAACTGAAAACACAAATTACTGAAATTTGTGAGACAAAAATAGTAGTTCTTAGCAATATTTGTATTATTAAACACACATACTAGAAAGAATAGAGAAATAAAATCCTGCAGAAAGTTAACAAAGTAAAAGAACAACTAAAACTAAATACTAAAACGTGTGAGACAAGGAAAACAATAGAAAATAAATCAATGAAACCAAATGCTGGTTGTGTTAAAAGCATCAGAAAACCAGCAGGCTAACTCAAAGGATATGAAAGAGGACATACATGACTAATACCCAAAACAAAAGAAGAGTCATCACTACCAGTCCCACGGACGTTGAAAGGATTACAGTTTCGAACAGCTCTAAGCTCATAAATTTGGCAATACATAGTAAAATAGACATTCTTGTGTTATAGATTGAATTGTGTCCCCTCCCCTAAAGGTATGTGGAAGTCCCTGCCCTAGTACCCATAACGTGACAGTATTTGAAGATAGATAGGATATTTACACATGTAATTAATTTAAGATAAGGTTATTAAGGTAGAGTCTAATTCAATATGAATGTTGTCATTGAAGAAGAGGAAA
>NW_006159999.1:332980-336971 GCF_000334495.1 Tupaia belangeri chinensis | reverse complement strand
ACAGATACAGGAATAATGACCACGCGAAGACACTGGCAGAGATTGAAGTTGCATAGCCATAAAAATGCCAGGGACTACAGGAAGGAAAGGAAAAAGAAAGGAAGAATTTACTCCAACAGACATTAGAGAAAGCTTGGTTCTCAATCCTGAAAAGTCCTTTAAAAAGAAAAAATGGGACCAGCAGTTAGTGCAATGTCGACCGCGGTTCGTGTCCCCGACCCGGTGGCTTAAAACTCATGCCGGATGTGTGTGCGTGCGTACCCAAGATCCCTTCAGGATAAGGGATTGAGGCGTGGCCATCCCCCCTGGGAGGTGATTTCTCGCTTTCTGTTTCTCTGTCTCTGTCTGTCTGGCAAGCGCACGCATCCTATAGCAAAAACCTCTCAAAAAACAATTAAAAAAAAAAAAAGACAGCAGTAGCACCAATATTTATCTTCCGCATCGTGACTGTTCTGCTATCATTCAATAAAAGTAATCACGTTTTCAGGATAAATGGCTGGCAGAATAGGGCAGAAAGTGTAGAAAATAAATCTGGAGTATCCTGATGTTCGAGAAAGTACAAAAATGCTCAAAACAAATAAATGAACAATTTTCAAATGGATGGGCCTCCATAGCAGGGACCTAGGAGCCCACTATAAGAGCTTCCCAATAGTAAAGTTCGAATGAGGTGAGTTATAAGTGGCAGAACAAGTGCTGGATTATAACCTGAAGCATAAAAGAAATATCTCTATGTCCTCATTGCTATCAATAAGTGATTAAATAAATCATCAGAGAAATTGCAAATAATTTATCTAGAAACTTGCATGGTGACTTCTTCATGAAGACCACAGGTTGAAGGAGTAGGAGTCTGGGGAAGGAGAGTCACGTCAGTGTGAGTAAACCCGACAGACACATCCTCCATCGGGTCGCCAGGTCAACATCAACAGTGCAAAATCATGTTGACAGTATAAATCCTCAAGGAGAGGAGAGGACAATTAAACTTTAAGTTGTGGCATTCCTTGCATAACCACAGTCTAACCATAACAGAAACAGAGAAATTTCAATAGCGGGCACATCCTACAAAGTGTCTGAGCAGTGGTCCTCAAGAATGTGAAGGCCATTGAGACGCTCAACCGGGAGGTTGGTAGGAGCTAAGACTGAAAATGACACGTTACTCGGGGCCAGCAGTTAGTGTAATGGCTATGACACTGGACTCCCACGTAGTCAACCGCAGTTCGAGTTCCAGACCCGGTGGATTATACTCACACCGGGCGCATGTGCGTGCATGCCCAAGATCCTGAGAGGAGAATGGAGGAGAAGGGATTGTGTCGTGGCCATCCCCCCCTGGAGGGGGGCGGATTTCTCACTTTCTGTCTCTCTGTCTCTCTCTGTCTTTCTGGTGAGCACACAGACCCGATAGCAAAAACCTCTCCCCCCTACCAAAAAAAAAAAAAATGTGGTGTGAAGGCCATCAAAAACAAGAAAAGTCAACGAAGCCGTTAGGATCAGAAAGGCCCTGAGACAAGGACACTGCGTGAAATGCTGGATCCTGGGACAGGAAAAGGACAACAGGTAAAAGCTATGCAAACTTAAACCATGAAATTCCAATAATAATGATGCATTCATATGATTTATCTATTTTTTAGAAAGAGATTTTTGCTATAGGGCATGTGCGCTTACCAGAGAGAGAGAGAGAGAGAGAGAAACTCTTCTGAAAATATTCTATTTTTTTTAACTGACATACATTACAATTATTTATATTTTTCAGAAACCCCCAAGACCTTTCAACCAGGACAGAAGGGGCAGAGACCTGATACGCCCTGTGATCTTTCCCCAGTGGCCACAGTGGACCAGGCCGGGGAGGCACAGACCGAAACGCCTGAGTTCACGTCACAGGAATTCAGAGTCAGGACTGAGAGCCAGTGGGTAAGAGCCTGAGGCAGACAGGTTATAAAGCATGGAACGGAAAAACAGAGAGAAATAAAAGCAATCTGCCTATGGGATAAAAAGAGAATGAGAAATAGCAATGTCCTTTTTGTTTGTTTCAGTTTCTCATCCTTGTCCTATCCTGGAAATCAGTACATTACTGCCCTTTGGTTTCACGAGGCACCCTTTAATTCTCCTAAGTTTTTCCCTCCAGGAGTTAAGTAGGCACTGAGAATCACTTGTACACCTAACCAACAAAAACGCCTTCCTTCCGGAGGATCTTACATCCTAGCGCACTCAACTCCCTGACTAGCCCCACTCATACCCGCCATAACACCTGTACCCCTAGTTCCTTCAGCATGCAAGATCCTCTCATTCTCCAGATCTTCTTTAAAGCATGGCCTTGTTACATTGCCATCCTTCTGTCCTAGCCTCCTTGGGACCACGGGTGTGCCCCACCACACCCAGCTCTTTGGGTGAGCTGAGAAGCAAACTCAGTCCTCTCCTGTGGCCTCCACCCACTGAGTTGCAGAGTCTACCGATGCACTACCATGGCTGGGCCTTGAGGTCTTGGAGGACATTTTTGTCTCTGTGTTTGGGATTCTTTAACAAATTTAAGTATCTTCTAACAATGCTGTTTGTGCAAATGTGAAGTCTGAGTTAGAGATGTATTTGAATAAATACCCATGAGGGGGCAGAGAAAGAATCGATTCAGCATGAAAGATCCTCTCATTCTCCAGATCTTCTTTAAAGCATGGCCTTGTTACATTGCCATCCTTCTGTCCTAGCCTCCTTGGGACCACGGGTGTGCCCCACCACACCCAGCTCTTTGGGTGAGCTGAGAAGCAAACTCAGTCCTCTCCTGTGGCCTCCACCCACTGAGTTGCAGAGTCTACCGATGCACTACCATGGCTGGGCCTTGAGGTCTTGGAGGACATTTTTGTCTCTGTGTTTGGGATTCTTTAACAAATTTAAGTATCTTCTAACAATGCTGTTTGTGCAAATGTGAAGTCTGAGTTAGAGATTTATTTGAATAAATACCCATGAGGGGGCAGAGAAAGAATCGAGATTGGGAGGAGATATTGAGTTGTATGCAGTCCAAGAAAGGCCTCTGCCAGCCCCAGGGAGGTCTCAATCTGGAAAGGCCCCTCAGGGCTGTGCTACGTTTCACACTATGTTTGCATGAGCAGCTAGGGGTCATCCTTTCCAGCTGATCGTCCACCAGATGTGGATCTCCCTAGAAGGAGATCTGAATGTGGGCAAGGCAGTTCTTTAGCAGAAGTGATTTCCGGCCAGCTTGGAGACCTGCCACACAGGAAGCCAGTTCTTCATTCTTGGTGAGAAATTCGAGGCGGGACACCTGACCTCATGGCTCTCACTCAGCTTTATCAGAACTGGTAAAATGAAGTGGAGAGGTCTACATGTCGATAAAAGAACATCGTTGATACCCTGGCATCACTGTATTAAAACCATCAATATTTAAGAACCCCTGCATCTACATGCAACATAGCCTTAAAGAAACAGCAAGCAGGACCAGCAGTTAGCATAATGGCTATGTCGCTGGACTCCCATGTAGTCGACCACGGTTCGAGTCCTGGACCCGGTGGCTTAAACTCACGCCGGGCGTGTGTGAGTGCGTGCTCAAGATCCCTAGAGGAGAATGGAGGAGAAGGGATTGCAGCATGGCCATCCCCCCGGAGACTGATTTCTCACTTTCTGTCTCTCCCTCTCTCTGTCTTTCTAGAGAGCGCACGCGCCCTATAGCAAAAACCTCTTAAAAAAAAAAAAAAGGAAAAGAACCAGCTAGCTTAGGCAGCATATTTCGCTATCTATAGAAAAAAAGCCCTAAGTCCCTTCCCTGCACACCTAGATGTGACCGGCACCTTCCGTAACTTGTATAAATTGTCTCCAAATGTCTACCTTGGTTCTGACAGAACGTGAAAACTTCCTTGGCAAGATTTTCGAATTTTCGGTGCACTTAAATCGAGTCGCTTAGAGTTACTGTTGAAGCTAAAACCCCCAGGTGTGTGCCTTTTGTCCTGCGGTTGTTTTTTTCCTTCTCTGTACTAACCCAGAAGTCACAGAA
>NW_006159999.1:322909-332961 GCF_000334495.1 Tupaia belangeri chinensis | reverse complement strand
CTCGCTCAGGAGATACTTAGTCTGAATACCTAACTTTACCAAGGTTTGAGACACAGAACATGGATCATATAATTAAAAAAATAGTAGTGGATATGTTTCCTAGGGCTCAAGTGACAGGACCGCAGTGTACTGACACCTGTCCCTTACTCGTCTGCCAGAATATCTTACTGTTCGGCCTCAAAGGCAGAGAGATATCCCCTCCAGCCACCTCCCAACTTCCATTCTTTGTCTCTGCTATCTCTATCTCTCTATCTTTCCCCTCTGACTGACTTTACCTGACCTGAAACTACAAAAAATTTACAACCTTTAGATTTTTTAAAAGATGAAACAGGTGTTTGTTTTTGGTTTCTGTTTTACTAGAGGGTGTGTGTGCTACCAGGAAAGGAAAAGAGAGAAAGCACCCCTTCGAGGCTCTGGTCCTGCCCCAATCCCTTTTCCTCCATTTTCTGGCCCCTAAGGATTTGGGGCACCCCTGTATGTGCACCTGGCATGCTTTTCAAGTTTCCAGGGCCAGGACTCGCCCGGGTGCCGAACAGCTCCCTCTGCCCCACTGCTGGTTCTGCCCTGAGGATGTTTTTGATACTTGCCATTTTTCTAAGTAATATGGCATCTTTTTCTCTCCTACAGTTCTGTCAGGTTTCTGGCTCCTGGTCCTTGGCAGTCGTAATTTACCCTAGCACCCTAACAAAGCTGAGCAGACTGAAGCACCAGCACCTCTTCCGGAAGTCCTGAGGGAATGAGGACACGGCACACTGCAGAGGAGTAAGTCACCCTGGCTTTATCCCGGGCCACCCCGCGCACGTGTGCGTGCGTGTCCAAAGTCCCGAGAGGAGAATGGGGTATAAGGGATTGCAGTGTGGCCATCCCCTGGGAGGTGGTTTCTCTCCCTCTTTCCATCTCTCTGTCTGTCTACTCTAGTGAGTGCATGCATCCTATGGCAAAAACCTAAGGAAAAAAGAAAAGAAAGGAAAATTTAAACCAGAAAATGCCTGACCCTACTCCCCACAGGGCGTGCGTCTCTATAAGTGCCTACACTGGGAAGACAGCTTCCTGCAGGACCTCTCCTTCTCATCCTCCTTCTCATCCTGCAGGACCGCTGGCCTTCTCATCCTCACACTGAGGGGGTTAGGCGCAAGTCCAGAGAGCCAGCAGTGTCACAGCCTTCCTGGTGGTCGGAGTCCCACCACTCGACCCGGAAATGTACTGACACCTCTGTTTTCTAAAACATTATTTTATTTAACTTTATTTATTTATTAGACCAGAGAGGGGTAGAGTGAGAGAAAAAGAGAAAGAGACAGTGAGAAAGTAGGTTGCCAGGTTCGTGATTTGATCCCTGGTTAGCCTTGTGGGAGTCCAGTGCCCTTAACCACCACACCACCTGCCAGTCCCTGACAACTCTAGTTTTAAAAAATGTTTGTTTATTTATTTATTTGCTATAGGGCGTGTGTGCTTGCCGGAGAAAGGCATAGAAGGAAAGTGAGTCAGTACTCCCCGCAAGGAGGATGACTATCCCACAGTCCCTTCTCCTCCATTCTCCTCTAGAAATTTTAGGCCTGCAGGCACATGCGTACAGGCGTACATGCACACACACACACACACACACCTGGCGTGCTTTTCAACCTCCTGGGTCCCGGACTCCAATGGCAGAGTCGGGTATGTGGGATCCAGCACCTTCACTGCATGCCTCCCGCTGGCCCTGACATTTTTAAGGAAATGAAAGGACTGCCTTCTAAGAGCACATGGCAGAGCAGCTCCTTACCTGCGGAGCAGCCATCATGCCCCTGTCTCTTCCCAGCAATGCTGACCAGGAGTTCCTCGTCTTGGTTTAACTGCCCCAAAGTCTGCTGAGTTTGAGGTAGTCTTTGAAGACGCCCTCGGGGAGGGCTCAGATGACCCGGGCTGCCGCAGCAACGCAGTAACCGCAGGCAGGAGGGAAAGCGCGATGACTGGAACAGTATGGGGAGGGGTGGTCCCGGGGGCTCGCCTCCCTTTCCACGTGGCTGCCGCAGCCCCCATTGTCCCCATTATCGCTGCTTCCCACGCATGAGCCAGGCCTGGCTTTTGTGGAGATCTTTCTTCGGGATAGCCTAGAGTTTTAGGATTCCAGTTTCATTCTGTCCCTGTGGCTCTTCCTAATAACATACTCTTAGGTACATTGAGCATGATTGGTTCTCTCTCACTTTTAAGAGGTTTTTGCCGTAGGAGGTGTGTGCTTACTGGAGAGTGAGAGACAGAGACACTGAGAGGGAAAGTGAGAAATCGCCCTCCAGTGAGGTTGGCTATGCCACATCCAGTCTCCTCCTGGGATATTGTGCACACACACACGCATACGTGCCCAGAGAAATTTCAGAGTCACCGGGTCTGGGACTCAAACCATGGCTGGCGGTGTAGGAATCCAGTGACATAGCCACCACTCCACCTGCTGGCCCCAGAGCATGGTTAATTCTTTATAACTGGAAAACAAACAGAAACAGAGCTAACATGCATATCTCTTCAGCACAGCCTGTTTCTCTGTTGAAGGATTCTCATGCTTAAAGTAGTCAACTATTTAATTCTAAATGAAATACTTCTTTTTAAAAAATATTTATTTTTATTTTATTTGTTGTGTCATTATTTTTAATTTGACAAGAGGGGGGCGGGAAAGGGAAAGTGAGAAAGCAAGGCACCAAGACGGGGACTTGAACCACAGTTGGCCCTGTGGGAGTCCAGTGCCTTAACCACAGAACCACCTGCCAGCTCCAAAATTAAATATTTCTTTTTCTATTCTTTTTAAGTGTTTTGCTATAGAATGTTTGTGCTCACCAGAGAGAGACAAAGAAAGAGGGGTAGTAAGAAATTATCTACAAAGGAAATTAGGGGGGAAAATGGAGAGAGAAGGTATTTGTGAGACACAGACATAGTTTGTTCTCTGTGGATGAGGATGTGTATAATATTCTCAACTGGACTGGGATGCGTATTGTGCTGGGTAAAATCTCTTTACAATCTAAATGATTTATAGCAATTGGATGTATAAATAATAATAATAATAAAATTAAAACTTACAAGAAAGAAAAAGAAATTACTTTCTAGGGAGAATGCCACGATCCCTTCTTCTCCCTTTCCTCTCAGGATTTGGGGCGTGCACAAGAGCCCAGTGTATTTTTCAGGCCCTCAGGTTCAGGATGAACCAAGCAAGCAGCTGTGTGGTATCCAGTGCCTTAACCCCTATGCCACTTGCTGGCTCCCTATGTTAAATCTTTCTATCATCAAGCTTCCGTCTTCATTTCTTTTCCACTTCGTGTAGCAGCAGAAACTGTGCCTGGATGTGTCCGAAAACAATTATCCATGACTTCAATTGCATTTACTAATGCTTTTATAATTCAAGACTCTATCATAAGATGATTTGGGGGTGCCATATACTCATTTTCCAACCTTTTAGATAGGTTATCTCAGATGTTCTAAGGTACCTTTAATTTTGGTTTATTGCCCTTAGCTTGATTTATTTTCTCCTAGGTTCCAAAATACAGGAGAAAACTTCAATTAGAAACATCTATTTATAATTGATAGAGAAGGCAGAATCGTCGGTAGAGTCAGCTCTGTAATCTAAAACCAGCCTGGAACTAATAATATACAAGTCCTCAGTCAGAAACCCATTTGGGTGGGCCAGCCTGTGGCATGGTGGCTAGGGTGGCAGGATCCCATGTGACACACGGCTTAAACTCCAGACCCTGGGGCTTAAAAAGAACATCCATGCGTGTGTGCGCATGCCCAAAATCCCAACAGGAGAGAGATGGAGGAGAAAGGGTCGTGGCCTGACTGTTCCCCATGGACTGTGCTTGCTCACTGTCTGTCGTCTCTCTCTGGTGAGCACGTGAACCCTTTGGGGAAAAAAAATGTGTAATAGGTCAAAACTTACGTGTTCCCCTATGACTAAAACTCCCTATATATTCACCATCCAAATGAAAGAACTATAGAAAAAAAGGGAATGTTTTGTGACTAATCAAAACATAAGTAAATATATTATATATTGCTATCAATAATGAAAACTTATCGATTTAGCTTGTACATTTTTCTTTTTTAAAAGAATTATTTATTTTATTTGTTATTATGATCATTTGACCAGAGAGAGACAGACAGAGAGAGAGAACAAGACAGGAAAAGTGAGAAAGCAAGCTGCCAGGGGTAGGACCCGAGCCATGGTTGGCCATGTGGGAATCCAGCACCTTAACCAATGTGACACCCACCAAGTCCTAAGCTTATACATTTTTCAAACAGTTCAAATCTCATTCTGGCTTATATTACCAATCTTAACTTCTCTGGGTGTTTGGCAATGGCATTTCAGTTCTTTCCTGATCCTGTTATGCTTTATGTCATATATTTTGCTAAAACTCCAATGCATGTGTCTTTGTGTACAAGGTGGTCTTCAGAAAGCTTATGGAAAATGCATATTATGAAAAAAATCATGAATATTAAATTTTTTGTGCTAGAATAAATTTACACTTTAACCCTGTCTTTCCTCCAGAAGTATCCAAATATGTGTAAAAAAGCATATACTGGGGTCTTCAGGTGGCAGAGTGGTTAAGGGTTAAGGTGACTTGCACAAGGCTGACCATGGTTTGAGTCCTGGGCCTGGCAGCTTGCTTTCTCAGTTTCTCTCTCTCTCTCTCTTTCTCACGAGTGCGAGAAAATAACAATAAATAGGGGCCAGCAGCTGGCGTAATGGCTTTGTTGCTGGACTCCCACGTAGTCAACTGCGGTTCGAGTCTTGGACTCGGTGCTTTAAACTCATGCAGGGCGCGTGTGCGTGAGTGCCCAAGATCACAAGAGGAGCATGGAGGAGAAGGGATTGCTGCGTGGCCATCTCCCCTGGGGGGTGATTTCTCTCTTTCTGTCTCTGTCTCTCTCTGTCTGTCTGGCGAGCGCACGCACCCTGTAGCAAAAACCTCTCCCCCCCCAAAAAAAAAAAACAATAAATAAAATTATTTTGTAAAGTTTATGCTAATGTGCGAGTGCGTGTGCATTACTGTGCATTTGTGCATGCCAGGGTATCTTTCAGCCAGGATCGTCTTTTCACTTCCAACGTGCCCTGCAGTAATGTGGAAGGGCTTTTGCTGACAAGTCGATCCTTAATCCCAAAGTGTGGTTCTTGGAGAAGCAGTAATGGCTTCCCATGGGACCTGTTAGAAATACAGCGTCTTGGATTCTGACCCAGATGCTCTGAATGACACTCTGCGTTTTAACCGAATCCCCGGGTTAGAGCGACCGCTTCGACCACTGTGCTTCTCTGTCGTGGGCTCACATCTTTACACCAGTACACCGTCCTGCCGGGTGTCCTTTGGACTGTGGCCTTGACACGGTCACAATCTCCTGTATTCCTTGTTTATTTTGCTTTTTATTATGACCGCGGGAAACACTGTTGTTCTCTGTCACGTTAGCTTAATAATGTGAGTTTTCAGATTTCGCAGACCCTCTATAAGATTACGAGACATGTGGGGCAATTCCATTACTGCTCATAGGTGCTATGGGATCCTGTCGGTCCAGGAAGCACAAGTGACTGTGTATATCTTACTCATCTATACAGAGCTGGCTTTCTTAGTTAGTTCTACTAAACCCTTATCCCTCCCCACAGGATATAAACTAGCATGCTTCTTGGGGACCAGATAGTGACACAGAGGTAAAATATGAATCTCTGCCAGGCTCACCTCCATGGCGAGGTTCACACGGTTATGAGGGGCTGGTTTGCAGCCATGGCCGCAGGACCTGGTAGGGATTTTCTCTCTCTCTCTCTTTCTCTCTCTTTCTGTCTGTCATAGTCATGGGTAAAAAAATGAGCTTTTGAAAAGAAAGGAACTTATTTTTCTTACATAGTTTACTATTCTTATTTTTAAGTTTGTCCTAGAACATGGTGGCAGTGGAAGCCTTGGGATGCTGGTTTGCAGCCATGGCCGCAGGACCTGGTAGGGATTTTCTCTCTCTCTCTCTTTCTCTCTCTTTCTGTCTGTCATAGTCATGGGTAAAAAAATGAGCTTTTGAAAAAAAAAGGAACTTATTTTTCTTACATAGTTTACTATTCTTATTTTTAAGTTTGTCCTAGAACATGGTGGCAGTGGAAGCCTTGGGATTCCATTCCTGTTCGCTGCTTTCGGCGAAGCAGGCCTTCACAAATCACTGACGTCGCTTAGCACTGTGTCTTCCAAATCAGCACAACAGCGCCGCCTGTCAGGAGGAGGGGACAAAGTGTGTATCACGCCCAGAAGAACGTGCTCCCGGAGGTTAGCAGTGCACCTTCCCTTTCCCACGGTGGAGAGAAGGAGAAAGCAAACGCCCTCTTTCTCGTGGGCATTTACTGGCTCAGCCCGAGCTCCAGACTCCTGGGGAGGGAAGACTTGTGGAGGCTCTGCTTGTTTGTGCTGCTGTGTCTGTATTGTCCATGCCATTCATGACCTAAGGACTATTTTATCCACTGAGTTTTTAATCCCTGGCTGTCCTGAGTTCCAGAAGATGGCATTAATTATTAATATAGGAGATGAGAAAAAGAAATTTTTGCTCAGGGACTTAATGAAAACCAAGGAATATAAAAAAATCTACAGATTCTGGCATTCTGCTTAAGAGTGTCATGAAAAACTTGCATGTTTACGTTTCCTTCCACAGCAAATTTCATCCGTTCCTATGAGACTCTAGGGTGCAGAGGGTTTTGGTTTTTGTTTGAGACGGGGATCAATACCCTTAAATGTATTGGTCAAAGAACAACAGGCATTGAGAAGACTGGGAATAAAGGGGGTAGGAGTTCATCTGTCTGTTCTGCCATTATGCAATTTTGAGAGATTTTTATTACAGGGCACCTGCATGAGACAGACAGAGAGAGATGGAGACACAGAAAACGAGAAATTGCACCCCCTGGGGGAGGGGATGGCCACATTGCAGTCTCTTCTCCTCCAATCCAATCTCCTCTCAGGATTTTGGGCACGCATGCACATACACCCAGAGTGAATTTTTTTGTTGCCGGGTTCAGGTCTTGAGCCACAGTTGACTACGTGGGAGTCCAGCGATGTACCTGTTATGCCATCTGCTGGTACCTCATTACGCATTTCAGTAAGTTCCTGGAATACAATATTCTAGACCCTGTGTTATGAAAACCCAGATAAGATCCCTCTCTTTGTGTACTTTAAATTCAGGAGTGAAAAAAAAGATAATTAAATTAAAAGACAAAAGCCATAACCCCAGGAAGTCACGAATGTCATGAGGAAAATAAGGCGAGGTGACGTGGTGGAGTTCACGCAATTGTCCCACTTCTGCAGCTCTGCCCGAACCGATGCTCTGTGTGACATGGCTTAGTGGTTCTTCCCATCGGTAGGTGCAGGCCTTAGGACAATCTTTTGCCTCTGGGCTGGTTTCGGTACAAGAATACGACAGAAATGACAGTGTGCTGGCCTGAGGCTGAGTCTCGAAAGCTCTTCTGTGCTGCTCACAGCTCTTCAGGAGTAGCCGGATAACCTGCTGGGCTCAGAACATGGGGCTCAGACACCAGCATCGGCCCCCGCACAAGCAGCTGATCATCTTGACCCGCTCCCAGCCAACCCACCCGCTGGACAGGAAAGAACTTAGCCAGCATAAACTGAGTCTGCCTGATCTAGATGAATAGAAGTACTCACCTGACCCAGAATATCTGGAAAACAATGACTAACTGCTGGTTTAATCCTCTAGATCGTAGGCTCGTCTGTGACACACCCATAGATAACGGATACAGATGACCTGCTGAAGCTGAAGCGGAGTTGGGGTATTAGGTGTGTAAGACAGACAAGGCGTGACATTGCAGCTGGGAAACGAATGACAGGATGGTGTCCTCCACGCAGAGACTCGGCACTGTCCAGGGCGGTGAGGCAAGCGCCCAAGCACCAAGTCCTACAGGTAGAATGTTACTGAAAAGAGAAGGCCCGTGTGGCTCTGAAAGCGTAACCCAGGAGGTTAATGATGTCCGTGGCTGGTGAGATACGCAGATGGTTAAATACGTGTATTGTTTTGGCCTTTCATGAGGAGTTTGTCTCGTTCACTTTTAAGGGACGCGACTTGAAGACCACACACAAGCCACATCGCTTTCTGCAAGTTAAAGACAATGACTTGGGACTCTGACCTAGCGTGTGCCGATTCATCGGTAAGATAGAAAGTATTTCTTTGCAGCCTTCCCAAGATGTAAAACTTGAGCCACACATTGAATTCCAGAGACAGAACTCTCTACAGAGTTAGGATTTCTTTTGATTTTTAAAGACAGTAATTTCCAGAGGCATGCTGTGTATGGCTCGTCTTCCCCAACTACAATTTGGCATCATTAAAATGATGTGGCCATGTGATTATGGCTGGGGGGACCGCTGGTTTGTGCGTGGTCAGGCAGTCCCCACGGACAGCTATGCAGTCTTATTTCGGAGGTGGCCTCTCATTCGGCATGCCGTGTCTGAACTCAGCCCCCGGGATGAGATACTCATCCTCAGCAGTTAGAGAAGAGTAACTAAGGCTTCCTGAATCTATCCTATGACCTGAAATCATGCAGTTGCATGACCTAGATGAATAGAAGTACTCACCTGCATGGTGAAGGCTGCATGTAGCCGATGGATTTCCACAGAACAGCCGTGTGCAAAATCACAGCGGGCAAGTCTGAGAAGCCAGCGTGGAAGGACTGCAAAGTGACGAGACTGTCTCGGGGGAGTGGCTCGTTTGGTTTTATGATCTCGGCACATTCTCAGAGATGGACAGAAGTGATAACAGTGAAAATTAAAATCCCATCTTCTGAGGTTCATTTGAATAGCTTGAGTGAAGTCTTCTGGCCAACAGTTCGATAAATACTCATTGAATCTTTTCTGGCAGACTAATATGAAAAAAATAGAAGTTCTATCTCCATACTCTAGTTAGGGAGAAGGATGTAAACAGGTAATTTTTGTTAAGTATGCTAAGTACAGTCATCGAATTAGATATGCAGTCTAGAAGTCTAGGGGAAATCATTTATATTCATTTGTTTCTTTTTTGGAGAGGTTTTTCACTATAAGGTGCGTGCACTTGCCAGACAGACAGAGAGAGACAGAGAGACAGAAAGTGAGAAATCACCCCCCAGGGGGGATGGTCACGCCACAATCCCTTCTCCTCCATTCTCCTCTCGGGATCTTGGGCACGCACGCACACATGCCCAGTGTGAGTTTTAAACCACCGGGTCCGGGACGTGAACCGTGGTCGACTACTTGGGAGTCCAGCGACATAGCCATTATGCTAACTGCTGGTTCCCTTGTTTCATTTTTTTTTAGAGATTTTTGCTATAACGTGTGTGTACTCACTGTAGAGACAGAGAAACAGAAAGCGAGAAATCACTCCCATGGAGGGGATGGCTATGCTGAATCCCTTCTCCTTCACTCTCCTTTCAGGATCTCGGGGCACACATGCACATGCACCTGGTGTGAGTTTCGAGCCACCAGGTCCAGGATTTGAACCACAGTCAGCCATGTGAGAGTCCAACAACGCAAACCATTGTACCATCTGCTGGTCCCACCATTTGCCCCATTTTTCAAATATAACGTAAAACAGGTAATTTTTAAAAAATTACGTTATCACATAATATTTCTGAATTATTTATTCAGTAACAGTCCTAAATATACATACTTCTTAGACTTTGCAAGAGACTACCAATGCCATGAACAGTTTATTATTATTATTGTTCTTATATGACGAATTATATGAGGTACAAAATGATGCTATGATTTTTAATACAATACAGAATGATTAAATTGCACTAATTAACACATTCATACCTCAAATATTTAGTATTTTGTGCGTGGAGAACATTTGAAATTCGCTTTCTTTGTGATATTGAGATGTATAGTTGTAATTATTGCCTATATTCACCACGCTGTGTAAATGATCTTATAAAAGAAAAATTACACATATTCCTCCGACATCTCTGAGGCTGCCTCTGATAACCACCCCTCGCCCTCGGCTTCTGTGGGCTCAGTTGTTTTAGGTTTCATGGAATCGTCTTTCTGTGTTTATAAGTCGTCTTCCTGTGTTTGGCTCCCTTCACGTAGGGCCGTGTT
>NW_006159999.1:296273-322876 GCF_000334495.1 Tupaia belangeri chinensis | reverse complement strand
GTTTTTGGTTTTTTTTTTTTTTTTATGAGAGACAGAGAGAGAGAGAAAGGCACCCCCTACTGGGTCCACCTTCCCCAGCTCCTCAGGATTCTGGGGGCCACAGGGATACCCAGTGTGCTTCCATGCCAACCCGGAGGGTCCTGGTTGGCCACATGGCACTCGGTCCACTGCTGTGCCACTATGCCAGAATTTCTTCTTTGTTAAAGCTTGAATGGCATTCCAGTGTTTGTGTGTGTGGATCTGTAAGTGTGTCTCTCTGTAATATATATGCACACACACGATTTTTTCTTTGCCCATTCTTCCCTTGGTGCACATCTAGGGTGGTTACAAGTACTACCAAACCCCAGAGGAGTGCTGCAAGGAACAGAGCAGGGCGTACAGACATCCCTGGGTACATCGATTTCAAACCGTTTGGGGTAAATCTCCAGAAATGGGGTCGTTGTCATATGGTAATTTTTAGCTTTGAGGAACCCTCATACTGTTTTCTGTAATAGCTGTGCTACTTTACAATTCCACCACAGTGTACAGGGTTTTTCCCCGTTCTCTGCAACGTTAATCCTTTGTTATTTTGATAATAACTATTGTAACAGGTGTCTGGCTTATGGTGGCTTTCATTTTCAGCTCCCTAATGATTAGTGAATTTGAGTGTTTTCTCATGTATCTTTTGTTCATTCTTGCTCCCCTCCCCCCATCAAAAGTTGTGTGTACTCTTCAGAGAAAGGCAGAGATGAGAGCTAGGGACAAGAAATATCAATAACAACACTTGAGTGTTAACTTCCAGGATTTAAACGGAAAGATTGGGCCATAGCAACACTGCATATTCAACAGAAGAGAGTTTGAACATAAGACTGAACTGGTGAAATAGAATTTTATGACTTTTGAGTAAAACATTACTGATGTTTTTAACTATGCTTTGTTTTCCCAATTTAAATATTTTACTTTCCTTTGAGTTGTTGATAGGTTCAGCCATTTGTTAAAGTATTTTTCTTGTTTGTTTCTTTAAATGGAAATATAAACTTTTCTTTCTTCCTGACCACCCCCCCCCCCTTGAATTAGAAATATTTGGGAGTATTCTTATTTTGTGGCCGAAGGGTTATTTGTATAAGTTTAATAATGCTTGTTGCATTTAATCAGAAATTGGAAATACTCATTACTGGACAGGACTTTGACTGGAATGTCATATCTGAAGATCAATCAGAAAACCATGGAACTAAGGTGGATCTCAAGGAAGCCAGCAGAAGCTCTTAGAAAGATGGCCTGGCACCATAAATAGTTCTGCCTGGCAGAGAGGATTAGAGAAGATATATGAAATAATTTATAACATAAAATAACCTGGACTTTTCCAGCCCAGCATTGTATTCTGTAGAGATTGCAAAAGAGCAACCACACCAGAGGATTATCTTGTAAAGACTTTGAAGGGCAAAAAAGAGACTGATCTTTGCTAGCAGATGGTATATCACAGAATACTTGGTAGGCAGGGCTGAATTGAGAAGGTTTATGTGTGACTAGTGTGCTGGGCATTTGTTTTTCAACAATTTGAGGAGCTGACATGTAAATATTTCCTCAAAAATACTTAAAGCCATACTGTTTCTTAGTTAGTTATAGAGTCACAAACAAAATTATACAAAACTATAAGAAATATTTTGAACATTTTCTTTAAAATTCAGTATTTTGAAATTTTGGAAGTTGTTTATTAACTTCCAAGAACTATGGAGTATGCGCACAAAGTTTATTGATATGTGAAGTAAATGTGGAAAAATGTAAAAATAAATAAATGAAAAAAGTTAAAACATAAATAAACAATAAAGAAAAGAGACAGAGATGAGAAAGCATGAACGCATCTCCTATGGGAAAAGGTCACGCACAATCCCGTCTCCTCCATCTCTCCCTCCTTTTGTAATTCCAGGGGCAAATGAAGACACCCAGCATGGTTTTCAAGCTTCCAGTTACAGGACTTGAACTGTGTGATCAGCTAGACCCCATTGCCTTAACTTCCAGACCATGGCGCCAGACCCTTACGTCTTCATATGAGAAATGTCTATTGAGTTCCTTTGCCCATTTCTTAATTAGATTATTTGTTTTCTTTCTACAGGGTTATTGAGATTTTTAAATAAATGTTGTGTATTGACTATTTCCCTTATCTGATGCATGGGTTGCAAATGTTTTTTTTTTTCCCCCAATCTATAGGCTCTCTCATTTTATATTTTTTCTTGCACAGAACCTTTTTATTTTATTTTATTTTATTATTTTTTTTTTTTTTGGAGAGGTTTTTGCTATAGGGCGCGTGCACTCACCAGACAGACAGAGAGAGACAGAGAGATAGAAAGCAGGAAATCACCCCCCCAGGGGGGATGGCCACGCCGCAATCCCTTCTCCTCCATTCTCCTCTCGGGATCTTGGGCACGCACGCACACGCGCCCGGCGTGAGTTTAAGCCACCGGGTCCGGGACTCGAACCGCAGTCGACTACGTGGGAGTCCAGCGACATAGCCATTATGCTAACTGCTGGTCCCAGAAGCTTTTTATTTTGATGGGATCCCTTTTGCCTATTTTTGCTTTTATATGCTGTGCTTTGGGGTCATATCTAAACTATCATTCCCCATACCTATGCCATGTAACTTTTCTCCTCTATTTTCTTCTAGCAGTTTTACAGTTTCAGGTCTTATTTTTAAATCTTTAATTCATTTTTACTTGCTTTTAAATGCGGTGTAAATTAAGTGTAAAATTTCATTCTTTTGCATAAAAAAAGTCAGTTTTTTCAGCACCATTTATTAAAGAGACTGTTTTTCTTCCATTGTATATTTTCAGCACCTTCAGTGAAAGTCAGTTTCCTGTAGATAATGTGGATTCACTTCTGGGTTGTTCTTTATTCTTTTTTATTGGTCATTGTGCCTTTTTTTTTTTTTTTTCCCATAGAGGGAGACAGAGCAAGGGAAAGTGAGAAAGAAATCATTCCTGGGGGCATGGCCACACTGCAAGCCCTTCTCCTCCATTCTCATCTTGGTCTTTGGGGCATACATGCACATGTGCCCTGTGTGATTTTCTAGTCATGAGATCCAAGACTCAAACCATGGTCGACCATGCGGGATCCAGTGCCTTAATCACTATACCACCTTCTGGCCCCCTTTTGCCTATTTTTTCTGTAGCCTTCTGTTTTAAATACTATTGCTTTACATTTTTTTTCTCACAATTTCTTTGGCTACTTGAGGTCTTCTGGGATTCTCTATAAATTAGAGGATTTTTTTTCTATATTTCTAAAAGATGACATTGAAATTTTAGTAAGGGTTTCGTTGACTCTGTAGACCCCTGGGGTAGTATGGGCATTTTGGCAATATCAGTTCTTCCTGTCCTTGACTTCCAACACTGTGTTGAATAGAAATGGTGAGAGCGGGTGCAGTTTTATGCCGTTGTGGTCAGAAAAGATCCTTGATATGATCTCAACCTATATGAATCTGCTAAGATTTGTTTTATAGACTCATATCCTGAAGCATGTTCTATGTGTGCTTGAAAAGAGCGTGTACTCTGTTGCTACAGATGGAATGCTGTGTATGTCTGTTAAAACCATTTGGTCCAAAGTGATCTTCAAGTGTAATGTTTCTTTCTTAACTTTCAGCCTGGATAACCTATTAAAATGGTGTATTACAGCCCCTTCCTGTTATTAAAATCTGTGTCTCTATTCATATCCCAAAAAGTGTGCTTTGTTTATGTAAGTGTGTCACCATCGGTTGCATAGATGTCATACTCTCTTGAGGAACTGACCACTTGACATCATACAATGTCCTTCTTAGTCCTCCCCCCCTCACTATTTTTGACTGAAAGTGAGTTTTATCGAATCTAAGTATTGATACTTCCAACCTTTTCTAAACTTTTCCAGTTTGAATGAAATATATTTTTCACTTTTAGTTTATGGATGTCCTTAAAAATAAAGTGAGTCTCACAGACAATACATAATTGGGTCTTGTTTTCTGCTGTTGTCATTGTGTTTTAATCCATTCACTCACTCTATGTCTTTTTATCGAAGAATTTATATTTATGGTAATTATTAATAGGTAAAAGTTAATATTGACACTTTGTTCATTGTTTTCTGTATGTTCTTGTAGATACTTTTTTTGTTTCTTTCTTTCTTATTGTCCTCCTTTGTAGTTTGGGGATTTTCTGTGTTAGCATTTTTTTTTTTTTTGGAGAGATTTTTCGCTATAGGGTGCGTGCGCTCGCCAGCCAGACAGAGAGAGACAGAGAGACAGAAAGCAAGAAGTCACCCCCCAGAGGGGATGGTCACACCGCAATCCCTTCTCCTCCATTCTCCTCTCGGGATCTTGGGCACGCACGCACACGCACCCGACGTGAGTTTTAAGCCACCAGGTCCGGGACACGAACTGCAGTCGACTACGTGGGAGTCCAGCAACATAGCCATCACGCTAACTGCTGGTTCCCTGTGTTAGCATGTTTTGAACTTTTAATTTTTGTTTTGTGTATCTTCTATAGATTTTTTTCTTTTTGGTTAACATGAGGTTTACAGAGAACATTTCACATTTATAACAATCTATTTTTGGTTGATAACAACTTAAATTCAATTGCAAGAACTCTACACTTTTCTTCCCCTTCTGCATTTTATACTTCTGACGTCTAAATTTATAGCACTTGTAATATGTATCTCTTGATAATTTACTTTGCCTGCCGCTATTAATAGTTTTTCCCTTAACCTTCATTGTAAGGATAAGCTTAATTGAAATACCACCACTAAAGTCATAGAGTATTCTGACTTGAGTTTTGTGTTTTTCTAAGCTTTATGTTATTAATTAACAGCCTTTTCCTATCACCATTTTTTAAAGGAGTGTTTCACCTTTAATCAGTAGGACAGAAAATCAGTTCTTCAGATCCTTGACAGAACTTAATCTTCAATTATGTACTCTTCAGTTCTTATCAAATGCCCCGCTGAGAAAAATGATAATTAGGTAAGATAGTTTAGGGGACATGAATCTATGCCCTAATATAAATAGCCAACATTCTTTGACTTACTATATAATTGGCATCTACAGAATATCATTCATTAGTAAGGTGCCTCTGAATAATAATCACCCTTTCTCATTGGAAAAGTATGGATCTCATGAATATTTCAAAGACTGAATTATTAAACATTAGCAAATAACTTGTCAACAGATGAGCCATGAAATACTTGAAAATATAGCCTGTCATGTGTTAGAGATTAATTTTTTGCCATGTATTTCCAAGTGCATATCTTTAGTGAATAGCTAGAAGAATTCTTCTAGCAAGGCTATTTTCAGTAAAAAATATGGGAATGTCCCACTTGTTTTGCACACTACAGTATCCAAGGACACACAAGAAATAAACAGCATTGCTTCTGCATTGAAGTTCTGCAATAAAGTTTTCATTTTATTTTTTCCATATGACACAAGTGCTTGTAGGAGAGGGAGAGAGAGAGAGAGACGGAGACATTATCCCCCGTGGGGGGTAGCCGGGCTGCAATTCTCCTTCTTTCTCCTCTCAGGGTTTTGGGCACACATGCATACGTTTGGCCTGACTCTCAGGCTATCTGGTCCAGGACTTAAACCACAGTCAGACATACGGGAATCTAGCACTTTAACCACCATGCCCCTGCTAGCCCCAAAGTTCTATTTTTCACATATCATACATTTAATGGACTTGATGCTGGTGGCTTAGAGCATTGGTGCTCAAACTGAAGCCTAAAGTCAGCAGGGTCAGAGTCACCTAAGAATCATAAGAAATGTTAACTTCAGTCTCCATCTGCTACAAAAAAAGCTCTTGAGGTGGAGGCTAGAAATACATGGTTTCACGACTCTTCTCAATGGTTTTGATGTGCACTAACGTCACTCAGCTGAAGAGCAGTAATGCGTGTTGGCCTCTTAGGAGATTAAAAACAAATGAGCTCTAGACATTAAGAAATGAAAGATGTAATCATTGATTCTAGGAAGGACTTCAATACGAAATTATAGTCATATCAGCAACATAGAAAAAAAGATCACAACTCCACAGAAATCTGGGGGATAGAGGCCTGCCTTCAAAGACACGATTAGGTTCAACTCCAATTCCTTACCCACATTCCTCTCTTCTGCTGGGAGACCTGGGCTACTTACTTAAATGCCTAAAGTAAGTACATAGCACTAACTATGCTTAGCTCTATACCAGGCGGAGTCCTGGAATTGGACCGTGTCCTAGATATGCAAGGCTGACTGATACTTTCTCTCCCAGTGCCAGTATGCCACTGTCGTTCATACTGCCCGGCCCGGTGATTCAGACCTTTATCAGTTCCGGAGAGGTTACTATGCTTAATTCTGGAGGGTGCACCTTGGAAGTGTCTGGCGTTCTCGAGATCTCTAAACATTCACCTGCCTTTAGCACACTCCCTTGTTCTGACTTGATTATATCTATTGATGTAATGTCTATTTCTTAAACGGCCATCTTTAAGCCTCCTGAGATAGGCTTTCCTGTAACGCAGGAGAGGAATTATGGTACCTTTCTCCTTGACGGCCGGAGGTGTGAAATTGCAATGAGCACCACGATATGAGCAATTTTATTTAAAGTAATTAACAGAGTGAACGCAGTAAAAGCAATAGTCACAATACCATGGGCCAAAGTACCTGCCTAGGTCTGCCCTATTGAGGTAGGGCAGTGGCGGCTGTGGTGGAGCAGGATTTACAGTGCTGCTGGCTGATGCTGGAGCCAATGGGAAGGCCCGCGGTTCGGATCCTGGGTCCACTGAACACGCCACACACACCTGTGATCCTGGCCCACTGGCAGGCTGGAAGTAGGGATGGGAATAACAACACGAAAAGACCCTGCCCATGGTGCCTGTCTCATGCTCATTCATTGGGGAAATAAGTAAGTAGACTTAACCTGATATTTATAATAATAAAACTTACTCTCTTATCTCGCTGCCAAATAATGCAAAGTAAAATAGAGGGAGTTGTGGGTAGGCTCTGTGGTGCATCATTAACGTGCTGCTCTAGAGACTGTAGATCCCACAGGTGACTACAGTTCAAATCCCCTCCCAGTCAGCCTGAAACACAACAGGAAGCACACAAGTGCCAGCAGAAGGGGATTGCGGTGTGACCGGGCGCTGTGGAAGGCAGTCTCTCGTTCTCTCTCTTCCTCTTTCTCTTTCTCTTTCTCTTTCTCTTTCTCTTTCTCTTTCTCTTTCTCTTTCTCTTTCTCTTTCTCTTTCTCTCTCTCTCTCTCTCTCTCTCTTTCTCTCTTTCTCTTTCTCTTTCTCTTTCTGTTCTCTTTCTTCTCTCTCTCTCTCTCATATGCATACACACAGTCTACCCTGAATAAACTGGAGGAAAAAAAGATTATACACTTTAAAATACATAAGTAAGGGACCAGCAGTTAGTGTAATGGCTATGTCGCTGGACTCCCATGTAGTCTATCGCGGTTCGCGTCCCGGACCCAGTGGCTTAAAATTCACACCGGGCACGTGTGCGTGCGTGCCCAAGATCCCGAGAGGAGAACGGAGAAGAAGGGATTGCGGTGTGGCCATCACCCCTGGGGGGTGATTTCTCGCTTTCTGTCTCTCTGTCTCTCTCTGTCTGTCTGATGAGCGTACGTGCTCTATAGCGAAAACCTCTCAAAAAAATACATAAATAAAATAGAGCAGGATGTCTGTATTCATCCCACTCCCTTTTGCATAAACAATTCTCTTGATCAAAATAAAATAAATGCTCAGTTTTCATTTTTCAAGACTAATTCCTCATGAGAGTGAGAAGCTAAGTTGGATGCACTCTTAAATTCACTCTAAACAAAGAAATCACCTCTCCTATCCTCCATTGCCCTGCTTGGAGTTTGGGCAGGCATGTACATGCCCAGTGTGATTTCCAAACCTCCGGGTCTGGGGCTCAAACCATGGTCAGCCACGTGGGCGTTGAGCACCTCAACCACACACCAACTGCTGGCCCCACGGCTGCTGCGTCTGCAACTGCATTCTGCAGTATTCTTCCCTAGTGCTTTTTAAGGGGTAATATAATAGTAACAGTGAAGGACTCCATTGGAGACACCCATGTGAGGTTATTTGAGTAGAAATCACTTCTTAAAATTTAATCATTTAATAAAATGGTTTATCTTTATTTATAATAATAATTATATCTTACAGAAAAAAAAAACAAACCTTCAGTCAAATACATTTTCTACTGACACTTTTATGTTAAACTTCTGCAAACCAATATGACACGTTTATAAGAATTAAAAATATGGTTTATTCCCAGAAAAGGTTTTGAAAAAAGTGATTTTACTTAGAAGTATGAAGTTCTGAAGAGCGACTTGAAGTGACGGCTCTGGTTTGTTAGTTAGAGTTGGTTAGGAAAGGTCAAGGAGAAGATTGTGGTGGAATATAGAGAGGTCTTGATTTCCACTAGACAAGTTTACTTAAACACGTACGTATCACACCTTTGAGGTCTGTGTCTTTAAAGCACTTAAAAGGAGAATAGACTTTCTTCTGGATTGCTTAGAGTGTTCCTGTCGAAAAGCTAGAGGATGCAAATGACCTTCCATAATCTTTTAGCTCTATAATACAAAGATGTTGGGCAACGTTATCAATACATCCAAAGAATCTCTCCCTCAAAAACTAGAACTGATTCCTCTACAGTCAAGGTTTAATGCGATCCAGTGGGTTTCAGATCTGTCTGTGACAGCCGTGGCTATGGTCACAAGCTGTGATATGTTACACAAAGAATCACTGGCAGAACATTGGGATTGAGGAAGGAAAAACTACGCCTCGGAAGAAAGCATCTTTTTCAACAAGAGCATCTGCTGAGACGTGCAAAATGCTCGACAGTACTGGCCAATAAATTGCCTTTATCTACATGTTTAAAACTCCTGTTTGTTACAGATATAAACACTAGAATTTATTTCACTGTATATTAAAAAATAAATAAATAAATAAATAAATAAATAATAAAAACCTCTAAGCATCTTTAGAAGAGTAAATGACAGTTACTTGATATGTTAGCCAACAATAATTTATTTTATTACAAAATAATCATACGTGGGACTAGCAGCTGGCGTAATGGCTATGTCACTGAACTCCCATGTAGTCGACTCCAGTTTGAGTCCCGGACCTGGTGGCTTAAATTCACGCTGGGCGCATGTGTGTGCATGTCCAAGATCCTGAGAGGAGAATAGAGGACAAGGGATTGTGGCGTGACCATCCCCCCTAGGGGGTGATTTCTCACTTTCTGTCTCTCTGTCTTTTTGGAGAGCGCACATGGCCTATAGCACAAAACTTCTCAAAAAAAAAAAAATAGTCAAACGTAATTGCTCAGATATTTAGCCATCATTCTGTTCCTCTGAAGGGATGGAAGGTCTAATACTCTATGACATGCACCTTGCTGTTCTTCTATGATAGGTTTAAACTGAGCTGTTAGTGAGTATCCAAACATTCCCAGGAGACCCCTCAGATCAATAAGGCTATATGCGAAATCACAGTATAGCTGTGGGCATTCCGTAAGAGCGATCGATGTACTTTACCTCTCTACAACCGCAGCATATTTCAGATACACTCAGTTCCCTGCAACCAAACAGGTGTCCAAGCAGAGACTTAGCCAGCAAACGTTGGCAGTACATAAATACAGGCTGGACAGTTGGGTCTTCAATCCCATTTTCCTGCAAAGAATTTCATAAAGGCTTTTTACTTTCATGAGAATGAGAAGATTAAGATTTAAAGTGCATATATAAAAGTGAGTCTAGGTCCCTCACACTTCTTTATAAATTAAATAATTTAAGTATACACTTCAACTCTTTTGCCATCGAATACTTATTTGGCCTGTGAATTCAGGTAGAAGACAGCACTGACTAGTCTTCTTAAGACGGTACTCTGCATGTCCTGAAGTAGAGTCCCCCAAATTAATTTGATCTGAATTACATGTGATTCCTTGAAAATCATCACCAGGACTTCCATGGAGGTGTCTGACTTGATATAAATCTTTTGTCATCAACCAGGAAGTATTTTATTCCATCCACCTGAATACCCTAGCCCAGTGTGAAAAACGAACTGACACTCACCTGCACACAGGTGTGTGACGGGGTCTCTATCTGTACTGTGCCACGTGTGTCAGTCATTAGGTGTGACTTGAGCTTTACTTCTAATACTGAAAACTAATAGCAACTTAGTTGTCAGCATTTTCAGTGTGCTCTGAGGTCTTCACAAGAGAAGATAAAGCTTACATTATTACCTTCTTTGTATGTTTAATTGTTCTAAATTATTTAATGACAGCAAGTTCAGTACTCTCTCAACAGCATTCATAATGCACATTAAACATGGTCTCTGTCTTTAAGGCACTTACGAGTCACCCGAAAAGTGATGTTGTCATCAGAGCACCGCGCACCTGTGACTAGCATACTCGGTGTCAGGCTGGATTCGTGACTGGTGCTCAGGTTTAGTTAGCACTACTTAAAACAGTGTCGAGAGGTATTTCCGTATCAATTAAAACTTTGTGTCGTATGTGACAGGAAAGCTAACCCGATGATCTTGAAAATACAGGGCCCGTGTTTGGTTCATGTCTCCTAAAAGCCTAGATGTTAGTGTGATTCAATTTGCCGCCTGGAACCTAGGCTCCCTCCTCTCTGCTCTGTCTGGTGATGGCGGATTTTCATTTTCAACATTGAGTGCTCTTCCTGTTTGATGTCGTTGGCAGGAAACCTCTCCTACTCAAAAAAAGAAGGGAAGATTCTGACCAAAGAAGTCAAGTGAAAAGCTTACATTTGGTTCTCATTCACTAAGTACGTATGGAATATTAAAACGTAACCATAAAGCAAGATTACTCTAAAGATGCGTGAGTGATAACGCAGAGCTGGCCTTGCACATGAGAGAAATGTAGCTCATTGTTACAAGATCATAAGCGGAAGATGTCTGATTTATAGAAAGTCACGCATTCGATATTAGATTTTTTTTTAAACATGGTCTCACCCTGTTATAATGCTTCTACCTCAACTTTCCTGAGTCTTTAGGGACATAACCACCACACCCAGCCTTTAACTTGGCCTGGGAATCAAATCTAGTCCTTCTACTTGGTCCCGGTCTATGGAGCAGTGTCTTAGCCACACAGGCCACCACAGCTTAACCTTCACTAGTTTTCTATTTTGCTAGAAAAAGTTAGCACAATCTTAGCAGTTTAAAAACAGACATTTCTTTTACAGAAATTCCATGTCTCAGAAGTTCAACTAAGCTTGACTGGGTACAGTATGTAGAGTCTCTCATGAAACCAAAATTGAGGTGTTGGTCACCTTGTACTTATTTCCCTGTGGCTTTGTAGGAGATTCCGCATGAGTGTAGGGCTAAAGTCTTTCTTTCCTTGCTGGTGTGACCTGGGACACGTTCCGGCTCCTGACAGAGGGCATCTGCATTCCTGTCCTGCTGCCACCTCCATCTTCAAACCATTCGTACTGCACAGAGCCCTTCTCACACTGACTGTCTCTCATGTCTTCTCAGCTCAAAGTCCTTGACTCAGCTTTGCAGGATTCGTGCGACCACATTAGACCCACCTAGAAAATTCAGGAAAATCACTAGATCTTAATGTCTGTGACATTAATTATGTCTGCAATCCTTCTTCATGTAACATGACATATTTGTATACTTAAACCAAGGGGCCAAGTTTATGGGGTTAAAGTTCTTTCTACTGGGACCAGCAGATGGCGTGATGGTTACATCACTGGACTCCCACAAAGTTGATTACGGTTCAAGTCCTGGACCCAGTGGCTTGAAACTCATGCCAGGTGTATGTGTGCATACCCAAGATCCTAAGAGAATGGAGAAGGAATTGTGGTGTGGCCATCACCCTAGGAGGGTAATATCTCATTTTCTGTCTCTGTCTTTCTTGAAAGTACATGTGCCCTATAGCAAAAAAATCTCTCTTAAAAAGAAAAAAAAAAGTTATTTCTACCATATTTGCATTAGTTTTTGAATGCCATCTATAGCAGGGAACTGAATATGGTGCTATGGGAACACAGAGGGGCCTGAGACAGAGAAAGAAAGTCTCTGTGACTTCGGGGGTTGAGCACAGACGCTAACAATGGAAACCAGCGGCTGGAGCTTCAGGGAGGTGGCTGAGGCTTCCAGCAGAAAGACAGCCAGGAGCCATCTCCTATGAAACGTCATGAGCAAAGTGCCGGGAATTGCAATGAACTTCAAATTGAAGGAGCAAAATATCACGAAGTCTCTGCTATAGCGTGTGAGGTCAGCAAAGAAACGACTAATTATAGGGTTGTCGGGAAAGTCGTGACACATTTTTGCATAGAAAACAGAAAAATATGTCAGGACTTCAACAACCCAATATAGAAGGGCCACCACCGTATAATTTTGCTACCTTTTTGCCTTACCAACTCCATATGTTAAAACTTGTTGAATAAAAAAGGGAGGAGGAACATAAGGAATATCTTGTCCAGTTTACAAAAGTCTCTGAAGAAAAACCTCAAACCCTTACTACCTTCCTTGTCAGCTTTTACAATCAGGTAACCGTCCCTGTCCATAATTTGATCAACATTTGACACAATTGATCCCCTTTTCCTCCTTGGGACAGTCTCTGGTTAATATAGCTTTCTGAAATTAAAAATATGAAAATCAGAAACCTCTTTATTGAACCTTTAATTAACGGAACTGTGAGAATGAAAACATCAAAAATAGAAGCTAGCAAATTGCATGAAGGTTACGATGACTAGATTCCACAAGTCAGGCTGCACGATTTGAGTCTTGGATACAGTAGCTTGCGTGTGTGTGCCCGGAATTTTGAGAAGTGAATGGAGGAGAAAGGACGGTGGCATGGCCCTCCCCCGTGGAGGGTGATTTCTCCCTCCCCTGACGCCCTGTCTCTCTTCAGCAAGGGCTCCTGTCCTACAGCAAAACGAAGAAACAAACATGAAAAAAATCCATTGTTGTTATGCTGGATGTCAGCTGGAGGTTCATTATTACCAGATATGGCTTTAGAATGAAAACTGTTCCGGCAACAAATGAATATATCAGTAGACACATTTTTTGTTCTTAGGTTTTTGCCATAGGGCTTATGCACTCGCCAGAGAGAGACAGAGAGACAAAGAGAGGGAAAGTGAGAAATCACCCCCCCAGAATCCCCAGAGGGAAGGTGAGAAATCACTCCCCAGGCCATGTTGCAATTCCTTTTCCTCCATTCTCCACCTGGGATTTGGGTCATGCACACACATGCACATGTGCATGGCGTGATTTTCAAGCTGCCAGATTGAACCGTGGTTGACCATGTGGGAATCCAGAGCCTTAACCACCATGCCAGCTGCTGGCCCCGTGTAGGCACATTTTATCCCGCAGAAAGATAGATAGCCAGAAGTATCTTTATTTGTTTATTTTAGAGAAATTATAGGAGAGACTTATAGGAGAGACAGAGAGACAGAAGGTGAGAAATCACCCCCTGGAGAGGATGGCCATGCTGTAATCCTTTCTCCTCCGTTTTGGCTCCTGACAGAGGGCATCTGCATTCCTGTCCTGCTGCCACCTCCATCTTCAAACCATTCGTACTGCACAGAGCCCTTCTCACACTGACTGTCTCTCATGTCTTCTCAGCTAAAAGTAAAGTCTTTCTTTCCTTGCTGGTGTGACCTGGGACACGTTCCGGCTCCTGACAGAGGGCATCTGCATTCCTGTCCTGCTGCCACCTCCATCTTCAAACCATTCGTACTGCACAGAGCCCTTCTCACACTGACTGTCTCTCATGTCTTCTCAGCTCAAAGTCCTTGACTCAGCTTTGCAGGATTCGTGCGACCACATTAGACCCACCTAGAAAATTCAGGAAAATCACTAGATCTTAATGTCTGTGACATTAATTATGTCTGCAATCCTTCTTCATGTAACATGACATATTTGTATACTTAAACCAAGGGGCCAAGTTTATGGGGTTAAAGTTCTTTCTACTGGGACCAGCAGATGGCGTGATGGTTACATCACTGGACTCCCACAAAGTTGATTACGGTTCAAGTCCTGGACCCAGTGGCTTGAAACTCATGCCAGGTGTATGTGTGCATACCCAAGATCCTAAGAGAATGGAGAAGGAATTGTGGTGTGGCCATCACCCTAGGAGGGTAATATCTCATTTTCTGTCTCTGTCTTTCTTGAAAGTACATGTGCCCTATAGCAAAAAAATCTCTCTTAAAAAGAAAAAAAAAAGTTATTTCTACCATATTTGCATTAGTTTTTGAATGCCATCTATAGCAGGGAACTGAATATGGTGCTATGGGAACACAGAGGGGCCTGAGACAGAGAAAGAAAGTCTCTGTGACTTCGGGGGTTGAGCACAGACGCTAACAATGGAAACCAGCGGCTGGAGCTTCAGGGAGGTGGCTGAGGCTTCCAGCAGAAAGACAGCCAGGAGCCATCTCCTATGAAACGTCATGAGCAAAGTGCCGGGAATTGCAATGAACTTCAAATTGAAGGAGCAAAATATCACGAAGTCTCTGCTATAGCGTGTGAGGTCAGCAAAGAAACGACTAATTATAGGGTTGTCGGGAAAGTCGTGACACATTTTTGCATAGAAAACAGAAAAATATGTCAGGACTTCAACAACCCAATATAGAAGGGCCACCACCGTATAATTTTGCTACCTTTTTGCCTTACCAACTCCATATGTTAAAACTTGTTGAATAAAAAAGGGAGGAGGAACATAAGGAATATCTTGTCCAGTTTACAAAAGTCTCTGAAGAAAAACCTCAAACCCTTACTACCTTCCTTGTCAGCTTTTACAATCAGGTAACCGTCCCTGTCCATAATTTGATCAACATTTGACACAATTGATCCCCTTTTCCTCCTTGGGACAGTCTCTGGTTAATATAGCTTTCTGAAATTAAAAATATGAAAATCAGAAACCTCTTTATTGAACCTTTAATTAACGGAACTGTGAGAATGAAAACATCAAAAATAGAAGCTAGCAAATTGCATGAAGGTTACGATGACTAGATTCCACAAGTCAGGCTGCACGATTTGAGTCTTGGATACAGTAGCTTGCGTGTGTGTGCCCGGAATTTTGAGAAGTGAATGGAGGAGAAAGGACGGTGGCATGGCCCTCCCCCGTGGAGGGTGATTTCTCCCTCCCCTGACGCCCTGTCTCTCTTCAGCAAGGGCTCCTGTCCTACAGCAAAACGAAGAAACAAACATGAAAAAAATCCATTGTTGTTATGCTGGATGTCAGCTGGAGGTTCATTATTACCAGATATGGCTTTAGAATGAAAACTGTTCCGGCAACAAATGAATATATCAGTAGACACATTTTTTGTTCTTAGGTTTTTGCCATAGGGATTATGCACTCGCCAGAGAGAGACAGAGAGACAAAGAGAGGGAAAGTGAGAAATCACCCCCCCAGAATCCCCAGAGGGAAGGTGAGAAATCACTCCCCAGGCCATGTTGCAATTCCTTTTCCTCCATTCTCCACCTGGGATTTGGGTCATGCACACACATGCACATGTGCATGGCGTGATTTTCAAGCTGCCAGATTGAACCGTGGTTGACCATGTGGGAATCCAGAGCCTTAACCACCATGCCAGCTGCTGGCCCCGTGTAGGCACATTTTATCCCGCAGAAAGATAGATAGCCAGAAGTATCTTTATTTGTTTATTTTAGAGAAATTTTTTGCTATAGGGAGGGTACACTTATAGGAGAGACAGAGAGACTGAAAGTGAGACATCACCCCCTGGAGAGGATGGCCATGCTGTAATCCTTTCTCCTCCGTTTTCCTCTCAGGATCTTGAGCACACATGCATGTACATGTGCCCGGCGTGAATTTTAAGCCACTGGATCCAGGACTGGAACCGCAATTGACCATGTAGGAGTCCAGCAACATACCCATTATGCCACCTGCTGGTCTCCTACAGTGTCTTTGGTGCAATTAATCATGAGTGCTATGTAATGCTCCAGTGGCCAGGAGAGATGACCTACTCCCCATGCGGGTGAGAATGTCGCACTGACAGGTAGGTGAAGAGGGTGACATGAATTAAATGCTTTACAGAAAAGAAGGCATAATGTGGATAGTTGCTTCCTCGGCCACCTGTTGTAATATTCCAATTGGTAACTTTTAATAACAAATGGATCATTTATTCAAAGAATGAAACACATGTGCATATAATCGCACCTGCCGCTCTGTACAGAGAAGTTCTCCTTGGCTAATGGCCTGGTGATGTGCGGGACTATACTGGTCCAGGCCGAGCTAAAGCCAGGGGACTCCAAGCCTTGCTGCACATGAGAATCACAAGAGGAGAGTCTAAGCGCAATGCGCTGGGGCTGAACAGTGATGCAGCAGGAAAATGCCGGACTCTGCGAGGGTCAGCGACACAGGAAGGCCTTGGGTTCACGTGCAGAACCCTCCCTGAGTGTACAGCCCATGACCCAGGAATGGCTGAAGCTAGGAATGGAGCATGCCATAAGACCTAGGAATGGGTTCTCAATCTTTTTTTCTCTCTCTAAAGAAAAAATAAACTAATGAAAAAGAATCCCAGTGGTCAGATTGAACTCCTTGCCATATAAATCGGAATGCCTGGGAGTGGCAGCCAGGAGGCCTGTGTATGTCAAGATGCCCCGTTGATGTTGGTGCACTGAGACACTCAGGACCCATTGACGTGAGGGTGCAGATCCGAGTGACATGGTAACTCTGTTGGCGATTCTTATTAGGTTCTACAACTACAGGTGCCTAAATAAATAACTGATTAGACATGTGAAGTTAGGGTTCCATCAGCGGCACAGCCATAAAACACAGGGAATAACCCCTGTTTCGAGTCTGAGGACCTCTCTGAGAATGCCTGGCAAGCGCTTTCCCATCATCCAGGGCAGGCTGGGTCGTGGTGTCATGATTCTATTGGAGTGCTCGCTCTCTCTCTGTGTCTCTCTCCTCACAAAAGAAATAAACTTAAGGCATGTGAAATGAATCAAAGGGTTGATAATGCTTATGCCACTAGGATTATGGAACATATTGACATCCAGGGAATCCCATATTTTGGCAGATGTCAGTATAGATAAATCACCTTGAGATAGGATCATGACATTTTGTAAGTCTGTGATGGGGAAACTAAGAGGGTTCATTGAATCTTTTTTACTTGAAAAAGAAGTGAGTCTCATAATTGTCAATGGTCTTGTATATGGTAATTTCTATAGGACTTTGTATAGGTGCCGGGAATCTATAGGAAAGGACTAATCTATTAGTGAGGACACAGGACTAAGACCAGCCGGTGGTACAACAGTCTATTAGCTTAGTAGGTTTTCAACTAATCTACTTTAGTTACTGCATAGACTCCACACCAAAATTGAGGACTTGAAATAATAAGCAATGAAAATGAAACAGTAATAAATAGCCTCCCAACAAAGAAAAACTCAGGTCCCAATGACTCCTCTTCTGAATTCTATAAAGCTTTTTTTAAAAAAGAACTAACTCCCATTCTACTCGACAATTTTAAAGATCAGAAAAGAAGGAACCCTCCCAAATTCATTTGACGAAGCTTCCATCACCTTCATCTCCAAAACAAATAGGACATAACAAAAAAGGAAAACTGCAGACCAATATCTCTGATGAATATAGATGCAAAAGTTCTTAACAAGAGCCTAGCAAATTGTATCCAATAACACATTAAAAAGATTATACACCACAGCAATGCAGGTTTTATTCCAGCGATATAAGGATGGTTCGGCATACACAGAACCATAATGTAATATATTAACAGAAAGAAAGACAAAAATCATATGATTATATCTGTTGATGTAGAAAAGTGTCTGATGAAGTACAACATCCCTTGATGATTAAGACTCTCAGCAAAATCGGCATAGAGGAGATGTGTCTAAACACAATAAATGCCATATATTTAAAAAGTCATAGCTAACATCATGTTGAATAGGGAAACCTTTTCCACTAAAAACCGGAACAAGACAAAGCTTCCCACTTTCTTCACTCCTTTTCAATATAGTACTGGAAGTCCTAGACAATGTAACCAGGCACACATACACACACAAACACACACACACACACACACATACACACACACACACACATTATAACTCCTGGGGATGATAAGTTAATACAGCAAACTTCAGGATATAAAATAATATACTAAAATTTATAGTATTTCTATACACAAACAAGAAGCGGATTGAGTTATAACTGAAGAAAGCAGTCTAATTTACAATAGCCACAAAAGGTATAAGATACCTAGGAATAGACATAAATAAAGAAGTTAAAGATTTCTACAAGGAAAACGATGCAAAACTAAAAAAGAAATTGAAAAAGAAAGTGGAAAGACATCAATGTTTTAGGATTAGAAGGACTGACATTTTGGTTATCTCAATTTTTAACCAAATGTCATTGACATAACCAAAATGTCAATCCTGTCCAAATTAATCTACAAACTTAATACAATCCCAATCAAATTATTGGAGATGTTCTTCACAGATTTAGAAAAAAAAACAGTCATAGAATTTGTCTGGAATTATAAGAGAAGAAGAGTAGAATAGAAACATCTCACTCCCTGACCCCAAAATACATTACAGAACTTTGATAATCCAAACAGCATGGTATTGCACAAAAACAGGCATGCAGACCAATGGAACAGCATAGAGGACTCACAAACAAACCCCAAAACATACAGCCAACTGATCTTCGACAAAGGGCACCAGTCAATCCACTGGGGAAAAGAGAATCACTTTAGCAAATGATGTTGGAAAAATTGGGTATCTTCTTGCAGAAAGATGAAACTGTACTCATACCGCTCACCACAAACATCAACTCAAAATGAATGAAAGATCTAAACCTAAGACTTCAAACTATAAAACTACTGGTGTATAACACAGGAGATACTTTTGGAGACATGAGAGTAGGCAAAGACTTTTAAAATAAGACCCTAACATGAGAGTAGGCAAATACTTTTAAAATAAGACCCTCAGAGCACAGGCAATAATCTTAAAAATAGAGAAGTGGGATTACATCAGGTTAAAAAGCTTCTGTTCAGCAAAAGAAACAGTAATTAGAGTGAATTGGAAACCCTCAGGATAGGAGAATATATTTGCAAAATATGACTCAGATATGGGACTGATAACCAGGATATAAAGGGAACTCAAGTAGCTTAACAATGACAAAATGTCAACCCAATTAAAAGATGGGCAAATGAGCTGAACAGACAGTTCTCTAAAGAAGACATACAAACAGTCAAAACATATGAAAAAAAAATGTTTAACATCTCTTATGATAAGGCAGATGCAAATAAAAACCACAATGATATACCACCTAACCCCAGTCAGAATATCTAAGATTTAAAAAGTAATGAATGATAAGTGCTGGCAAGGTTGTAGTGAAAAGGGAACTCTCTAGCAGTTTGGGGAAATGTAAATAAGTAGAGTCACTGTGGAAACAATAGGGAGGTTCCTCAAAGACTCACAAATAGAACTACCATATAATCCAGTAATTCCACTCCTGGGTTTCTACCCAAATATTTTTAGGAATACACCCAGTCAGAAAAACACTTACACATTCATGCTTATTGCAGTATTATTGATAATTATTAAGTTATGGAGTCAACCCAAATGTCCAAGAACAGATGAATGGATTGAAAAAATGTGGCACATATACACTAGGGAATACTACTCAGCCATAGAAAAAAAGACTCCAGTATTTAATAGAAAGTAAACAAATATGGAAGGTTTACTGCTAAGTGAAGCAAGTCAGACTATGAAAGAGGCACTTGATGCCCCCACTTAATATATACCAAATGTCTGAACTCTACTTCAGAAATGTAAATATTGGATGTTATTAAAGCATAGAGAATAACTGTGGGTACTAGAGACAGTGTGGGAAGAGGGCAGAAAATGGGGGAGGGTGAGAGAAAGAGAATCCAAAGGAAAAAGGAAGCAAAACATTTAAGGGACACAAAAATAGAAAATTGTTTGTTCATGATAATGCATATGATAATATCTTTGACTGACCTAATATACAGTGTATTCATGCTGGAAAATTTATTTTTCATGCTGTAGTGATATACAGTGATTGAATGTATAAAAATTAAATGTAAAGAAGAAAAGACAAAAAAAACACAATGTTTTATGTAACACACAATTAATTTGTGTTGGCTAGAAATATTTCAGTATTTTGTTTGTTTGTTTGTTTTTTAATCTATAATGTTCTGCTCTTCTCCATGAGGATTGTTGACACTTTTGGCAGCAGCTGATAGGACCACTGGTGGGTAGATGATCTAGGAAGAGCTCACTCAGTTAACAATTAGCATTATCCGGCACAATTAGCATTATGGAAGGCTGTTGGCCAGGGTGACAGGGATGACTAGCCCCTGCACCCCTCTTCATGCACCAGACTAAGCTAGACATACATGGATGTGGCAGCTTCCAAGAGATGAACAGAAGTCTAGGCCAGAGTTGGAAATTCTCACTTTCTCTGCATTCCAGTATTTGAAACAAGGGCAGCCAAACTTAATGGATAAAGAAATAGACTTTTCTTTATTGTTCAAATAGCAGATTCTACAAGGCTGACTGTGCCTTTAGAGTCCTGGACCTGGCACCTTGAAAAATCTGAGGGGTGTGTGAATGTGTACCCAAAATCTCAAAAGGAGGGTGAAATGGATGATAATGGAATGTGGGGCTAACATGACCTATGGAGGGTGCTTTCTCACATACCTCCTCTCTTTTCTTCTCTGTCTCTCTCTGGTAAGAAACTGTGCCCTCTGGCAAAATTTTAAAAAGGAAAGGGGATCAGCAGTTGGTGTAATGGCTATGTCACTGGACTTCATGTTATCGACCATGGTTTGAGTTCCAGACCTGGTAGCTTAAACAAATGTTGCTGCCAATATTTGCCATAAATATAGCTTTGTTTATAATCATACCTTTACTTTGTTGTTGTTGTCTTGTTTTGGCCATAGGGCACATGCACTTGCTAGAGAATGACAGAGAGAGAGGAAAAGAGAGAAAGAAAGTGAGAAATCACTCCCCCCGGGATGGCCATGCCACAGTCACTTCTCTAACTCCTCTGAGGATTTGGGCGTACATATGTGTGTGGTGTACTTTCCAAGCCACCAGGTCTGGTACTCTAATTGTGCACTTGGTCATGTGGGATCCAGCCTCCCTAACCACCACACCACCTGGTTGGCCCTATGAGTTTTTCTTTTTTCTTTCTTTCTTTCTCTTCCTTTCTTTCTTTCTTTTTCTTTCTTTTCTTTAGAGAGAGATTTTTGTTACAGGGTGCTTGCACTCGCCAGAAAGACATGAGAGAATCAGAGAGACAGAAAGTGAGAAATTCCCTTCTCTCCAGAGCGGAAGGCCCCTCTCCTCCATTCTCTCAGGATCCTGGCCGTATGTGCACACATGCCCTGCGTGAATTTTAAGCCGCCAGGTCCGGGACTTGAACTGTAGTTGACTATGTGGGAATTCAGTGATGTAACCATCAGGCCATTGCCCCAGACCTGGTGGTTTGAAAACTATGGTGGGCACATGTGCATGCATGCCCAAAGTCCCAGAGGAAATTGGAGGAGAAGGGATTTTATGGTATGGCTACCCCTGTGTATGTGTGTGTTGGGGGGAGATCTCTGGGCAGTGCAAATGCCCTAAAACAAATTCAACATTATGTATATGTGTATGTGTGTGTGTGTGTGTGTGTGTGCGTGTGTGTGCGTGTGTACATCTATACACATATTCTCTATTTTAAAACAAACAAAAATAAATAAGCAATAAAAACAACAAGTAACTGCTGGCCCCATTGCAGTGGTCACGTGCTATGCATGGGCAGCCGGACCCTGTGTGGCTGACCAGTTTCCAACCCCACCTAGGTAGCTTGAACATCTCACCAGGCACGTGTGCGCATGCCCAAAGTCCTGACGGAGGGAGAAGTGAAGGAAAGGGATTGGGCGTGACCACGCCCCACTGCTGTGCTTTCTCTCTCCTTCTGTGCAGAAGCACTTGCACATGAACACACACAGCCTCTGGCAAGTAAAAAGAGAAGAAAAAAAATTAGTATCTTCCTACATAGAGCTGGTGCGGTTTGATCCAGATACTGCCATTATTGTTTTTGATTTATTGTGGCCAACCAACATTTACACAGCTCAAGGTTTAGATTCAGACTTAGGGAGAATGGGAGGCATGATCAGGTGCAGCAGGAAGCTTCATGGTCCAATCAGGTGTCACAAGCAGCCTGTGGTGGCTCTGACCCGCTCTACCTCCTGGTATTGGGGCCTTCCTGTTAGCTATTCCTTCTGGATGGGGCTGACCCAGCTACTCATTTCTTTCTTTCTTTTTATATTTTTTTTGAGAGTTTTTTTGCTATAGGGTGCATGCACTCACCAGAGAGACAGAGAGACAGAAAGCGAGAAATCACCCCCAAGGGGGCATGGCCATATCACAGTCCTTTCTCCTCCATTCTTCTCTCGGGATCTTGGTCATGCATGCACATGCACCTGGGGTGAGTTTAAGGCACTGGGTCTGGGACTCGGACCGTGGTCGACTATGTGGGAGTTGAGTGACATAGCCATTATGCTAACTGCTGGTCCCAGCCCAACGACTCGTTTCTAACAAATGGATTACTAGCCCTGCAGGAGTGATGGGATGTCACATTTAAGATTATCTTAGAGAAAGAGCATCTTCACCACGAAGGACTCTTCTTACTGGCTTGCTCACTTTGGAAAAACCAATGGCCAAATTGTGATTTGCTCCATGAAAGGGCCCATGTGGTGAGGACCTGAAGGAACTCTTCAGTCCACAGCCAAGGAAGAACAGACTTGGTCATTAAAATAGCCAGGGAAGAGCTAAACCCTTTCAACAGTGGAAGCAAACTGAGAAGCAGATCCTCCCGAGGGAGCCTTCAGGTGAAAGTGCAACCTCAGCAACAGTTCAGCTGCAACTGTCAGGAAACCTTGAGCCAGAGGCACCCAACGAAACCATGCCAGATCCTCACCCAAGAAGCTATGAGATAGTGTTTCTCATGTGAAGGCCATTTGGTTTATGGTGATCTGCTGTGCAGCAGAGGGTAGCTAAGAAGCCAGATTTACCAGAGCTCTCCGTCTGGAATCGTTGAACACGGCAGACTCAGCAACACAGCTACTTGTTCCTCTATCGTTCATTGTATTTATCACCATTCGAGAATGTCACTGACAGGGGGGCAGGATAGAGTTTTGAGACTTCTTAAGTTTCCCTACGTTTTCTTATCCCATTATCTTCTGTGGTGTATTTACATATATGAATATACATGAATAGAATTGAGTAAATTTTATATATTATTTTGTCTGAAAAGTCATGACATACGTTTCTATGCAAGAATGCATTATGACTTTTCTGACAACGCAATATTTATTAGGTAAGCATATAAATATTTATGAATTTCTGTATGTGTATGTATCTACATGTATCACTTTGCCTGATCTTCATGTATTCCGAAGGAAAGAAAATTAGCAGGACCAACACCCCTGCTGACCACCCCCTTGTATCATGGAAGTAGTGTCTGCCTCAGCTCTCCGTCAGGATGTATTATGTTACTTGTATTGACCATTTGGGACTAACCATATATAGTCTACTGTTCTCATCTCTTTCAAGACTTCTTTCCTTAGGTGGGTTGTGAAAAATGATACCAGATTCATGTTAGTTTTTTCCCTTGTCTTTCAGAGCCTAATTTATTTCACTTTTCATTTCTTCCATGGTCATCCCTTTTGCCTCAAATGATAGGAATTCCTCCTTTTTTTCTGATTATTATTATTATATTATTATTGTTATAATAGTGTGTACGTTCAATCACTATACATCATTTCGATTGTAAAGAGACTACCCAGCATGATATACACCTCAGTCCAGCCCAATTGAGAAAGTTGTACATGTCATCATCAACAGGTAGTAAGCCCTGTGTCCCACAAATGTCTTACCTCTCTATTCCCTCCCCCCCAAATTTCCTCTTTCACTATTCCCCTCTCCCACTCTCCTTCCACTTTGTTTCTGGTGTCCATAGCAATTTCCAATGCTTATATGTTTTAGTTCTGTAGCTCTAAAGCTGTAAAGAAAGAAGTAGTGGCATAATTATTCACTATCTGCAAGATTCTGTGGCCATAATTAAACCTTAATGAGTCTCAACTTCCTCGATTATAAGATGTACTTGATATAAAAATGTACAGTTCATGGGCCAGCAGGTGGCATGATGGTTAGGGCACTTGGACTGCCACATAACCGACTATGGTTCGAGTCCCAGACCTGGTGCCTTGAAACTCATGCCAGGCATGGGTGTGTGCATGCCCAAAATCCCAGGAGAGAACAGAGGAGAAGGGAGAAGGGACTGTGTCATAGCCATCCCTCCTGGAGGATGATTTCTCACTTTTCCTCTCACTATCTCTATCTTCAGTGAGTGCATGTGCCCCATGGCAGAACAAACAAAAACACAGTTCACATTTATAGATGAAAGCAATAATATGTAAAATAGAAGGTGAAGATGTTTTATAGTACGTAATGCAATTATAGTATTTGTTGTATTCAAAGGGTGAAGTTGCAGGTGTTGATTGAGTCAACTGGAAAGAAAAGCTTTATTGGGACCAGCAGTTAGCATAATGGCTATGTTGCTGGACTCCCACGTAGTTGACTGCGTTTCGAGTCCAGGACCCAGTGGCTTAAACTCACACCGGGCGCATGTGCGTACGTGCCCAAGATCCTGAGAGGAGAATGGACGTAAAGGGATTGCAGCGTGGCCATCCTCCTGGGGGGTGATTTCTGGCTTTCTGTCTCTCTGTCTCTGTCTGTCTGGCGAGCGCACGTGCCCTATAGCCAAAAAAAAAAAAAAAAAAAAAAAGAAAAGCTTTATTATAGACAAGCACAAAAACAAACACAAAACAAACACAAAAAGGCTGAATAAATCATTGAAAGCTGGGGTTCTTAACCCTGGTGAAAAATGTCTATTCAGTCCATGGTTAAACTTTGGGTTGTCTATACATTTCCGGAAATTGTGTGCAGAATTACACTCTTAGGTGTTGGTGGAAAATCGAGGAAGTGTGGGTGGATGACTGTGCACTTCTCAGGAGCGAGCATGCAGCACTGACATCAGGCCTTCTGAGTGCTCATGGCCACGACAGTGCTAACACAGCCTTTTAGGAAGGACCTCTGGCACAAATGCCGCTTCTCAGAGTCTCACAAACCACATGCTTCATTGATCCTCTGCACATAGATAATTTAGATAAATACAATTTGATATTGGGAAAAGTATAGTTTAGTTAGCCTATGACCACATGCAATAAAGAAGTAAACAAAATAAAGTTAGAGACTCCAAAACACCTGCAACCGTAGACCTAGTCATCAAATTCATGTTCAAGACTGTTCCAAAAACTATTGTCTGAAATAGCCCCAAAATGGAAATGACCCAAGTGGTTATCAGTAGTAGAAAGGAAAAATAATTTTTAACTATGTAGTCAGAAACAGCACAATTTAAACAAAAGAAACCAAACACGAAAAAACACAGGCAATGTGATTTAATTCCTGTAACGTTCAGAAACCCCATCATGAACCTAAGATCATAAGTAAATCCAAGAGGGAACCCTGGAGAAGAGTTCTAAGGAGCTGTGGAGCTGACCACAACCTGCTGTGTAGGTGTGTGTGTTTCACCCTGGCTGGCATCAAGGCACATCAAGGTGAGTGCATATGCTTGATTTATTCTCTGTACGTGTGTTACACTCCAATGTAGGGTTTTCTTAAACTATATATGGTTGGGCTTAATAGCCAATAAGATAAAACTGAAGAGAAATAATGAATTGAAAGATAGCCCTCATATAATAATCTACGGTAAAGGAAAGAGAGATTTATTTGGGAGGGAAAAAAAAAGAAAGGAAAGAAGGGACCAGCAGATGGTGTAATGGTTATGTCATTGGACTCCCACGTAGTCAATCACAGTTCAAGTCCCAGACCTGGAGACTTAAAACTCATGCTGTGTGCACATGCATGTGTGCCCAAAATCCCTAAAGGTTAAAAAAATAGGTATTGCGATGTGGCCAACCCCCCTGGAAGATAATTTCTCACTTTCAGTCTCTCTGTCTTCCCAAGAAGCACACATTCCCTCTAGCAAAAATCTCTCTTAAAAAAATAAAATAAAAATAAAAGAATTTCTGGGACCAACATATGTCATAATGGTTATGCTACGGGACTCCCACATGGCTGACCACGGTTTAACTAGTGCCTTAAAACTGGACCTGGTGACTTAAAACTCATGCTGGGTGTGTATGCGTTTGTGCCCAAAATTCTGAGACTGGGAATGGAGGAGAAAGGGTTGGGGCATGACCATCTCCCCCGGGAGTGATTTCTTGCTTTCTATTTCTCTGTCTCTTGCTGTCTCCCCTGCAAGCACACACTCCCTATAGCAAAATCTCTCAATAAGTAAATAAATAAATAAATAAAAATAAAAAAAATTTCTAACTAAAACTAATACAAATTTGAAAGGAAGACAGTGAAAGACACAGAGTTACTATCTGGGAAGGAAGTGATCAAGAATTTTCCAGGAAAGATAAAAGGCAGTAAACTCAGTTTCAGGAAATCTAACAAGTTCTAAACAGAATACATAAATTAAGATTTTACATCTAAACACATCAGAGTCACTGTGACTATTATGGCAATAAAGAATTTAATTATGCTTT
>NW_006159999.1:258858-296223 GCF_000334495.1 Tupaia belangeri chinensis | reverse complement strand
GGGAAGGTAAAGAAACTACTGCAAAATCCAGAGAGCAGAGACTGGAGACCTCAGCCTGAAATTAAATTCCATAATTACAAGATTTTTTTTTTTTTTTTTTTTGCCAGAAGGAGCATGTGCTCACCAGAGAGAGAGAGACATAAAGAGACAGTGAGAGGAAACGTGAGAAATCACCCCACAGGGGGATGGCCATGCCACAATTCCTTCTCCATTCTCCGGGGACTTAGGCAGGCATGCACACACACCCAGTGTGACTTTCAAGCCACTGGGTCTGGGATTCAAACCTGGTTGATAATGTGAGAGTCCAGAGCCTTAACCACCTGCTGGTCCAGAATTCTGGCATTCTCAAAAGCTCATTCGGGGGCCAGCAGGTGGTGTGGTGGTTAATGTCCTAGACCCTCACATGACCAACTGCAGTTCAAGTCCCAGACTTAGGAGCTTGAAAATCAGCCTGGGCAGAAGTGCATGTATGCCCTAATCCTGAGTGGAGGATGGAGGAGAAGGGATTGCTGAATGGCAACCTCCCCAGGGGAAGGGGTCTCACTTTCCTTCTCTCTGTCTCTCTGGTGTGTGCACACACCCTATGGAAAAAAAGATAATATCTTTCTAAATCTCAGATACTGCCCTAGTGTCCTGCATCCACATAGAATAGATGATTCTAGGAAATGCAATTAACACATAATCCAACATACTACATCAAATCCTAATATTAATAGATGATAACTGAAGGGATTTTCTTCATGATCTTAAGTTGCTTATGTTCAAATAAAGCAAAACAAAAAATTGAACCACAAAGTTTGACAAATTCTGAGACTTAAGGTGATAAAACTCCTGGGCATCCCTGTGTACCAAAAACAGGGTACTTAATCTATGATTTGGAATCAGATATTCCAACCACATATGGCTGAAAAAGAATAGAATCCAAAATATAAAGGAATTTCCTTTAAACCATTATGAAAGATTCAAATAACACTCTTAAAACCATGGGACCACTAATTGAAAAATAATTCACTGAAAGAAAAAAACCTAATGGACAACATACATATAAAATGTTGTCAACCTCATCTGTAGGAAATGGCTAATTAAAACTACAATGAGATATATTTTAGGTTCATGACTGTCAAAGTAAGTCCAGCACTACAAGTGTTGATTGGATTAGATCGGCTCATCTATCGATTCGCAGTTTTGGGAAATGTAGATTGGGCAAACCAGAATACAGAGGACACTGTGTTATCTAGCAAAGTTTGAGGTTTGTGGCTGCTGTTTTAACAAGTTCATTTTTTAAAATACACCTTAGGAGGGAACCAGCAGTTAGCGTAATGGCTATGTCGCTGGACTCCCACGTAGTCGACCGCGGTTCGCATCCCGGACCCGGTGGCTTAAAACTCACGCCGGGCACGTGTGCGTGCATGCCCAAGATCCCGAGAGGAGAATGGAGGAGAAGGGATTGCGGCGTGACCATCCCCCCTGGGGGGTGATTTCTCGCTTTCTGTCTCTATGTCTCTGTCTGTCTGGCGAGCGCACGCGCCCTATAGCGAAAACCTCTCAAAAAAAAAAAAAAAATACACCTTAGGAAAAGCCTTGTGTCTGTTCTGTAGTAGAGATGTTGAGGGTCCTTCATAGCTACCTTGTTATTTTTGAAATTGTTAATAATAATTAAAATACTAGAAAGAAGGAAAGTTTTTTTTAATACTACAACAAATAAAGATTGTATAGTGATGTCATGAAATATTACTCTGCCATGGTAATCCATTAAGGTGGATTTTTACAATAATATCCCAATAGGTTATGTTTCATTTGTTTCTTCATGTTCTACATTTGAAGTTGCTATATCATACTATTAATTTAAACTAATCTCTGAAGAATATTGCCCCGTATCATGTGGGTTTCTCAGGGGGTTAATTGTTTAACATATCATGAATTACTTGTGTAGAGCTCTGGAAGTCTTGGGGAGGCAATCGTTAGAAATAATCTCCACCTCTCTATGTTCAGACTATTATTTATAATAAAATACCATTGACTGAGAGATATAAACAAGAGACGTATTTCTCACAGTCCTGAAGGCTAGGACGCCTGTGATCAGGGTCCCAGCATGGTCGAGCTCTGTGGAGGGCCCCCTGACTTGCAGAAGACTCTGTTCTTGCTGAATCGTCATAGGGGAAGCCTGGTGCTCTCTCTCTCTCTCTGACTCTGTCTCTCTCTCAGTCTCTGTCTCTCTCTCTCTCACACACATACCAAGCCCACAGAGTCTCAGGTATCTTTTAATAAAGACAACAATACAGTCATGAGATTATTTAAACCCAGCTACCTCCTAAAGACTCATTTTCCAAATACCATCATATTGGATGTTACGGTTTCGACATAGGAATAATGTATTCATACATAATTCAGCCCACAATTCCACCTTACATTTGTCCCGATCTCCAAATTTAAAACAAGCATTTATAAAACAGTAAAATCGCATTAGAAACCATGCAGCCCAATCTGTGGAAGCTGAAACATTTCAAGAAGGAACCATTTAAAATGATCAACTCAAAAATATGTATAGACCATCTACTATGGAACTGGGTACCAAGCAACTCAGCAGTCATATAGAAAATATGGAGGGGGTGGGAAATACGAGGATGGAAAGGCTGCTTGACCAAGGCTTTGGCAGAATGGGGCGGTCACCTGGAAGCAAATGCATTCAGGTCAGCATGCCCAGGGCTGCCAAGGGCCAGTTCACGCCTTTGCCTTCTAGCCTAGCTCAGTACGAAATGCCTCAGAGTTCATTTCCTGTTCTTCAGGTCCCGCACACTTCATTGTCCTGCTATGACTTTCTCGAAGCACAGCATGCTTACATCTGTCTTCACTTGGTCTCCACGCAAAGGGCAATGACTTGCACTCTGCTCACCAAAATTAGTGTCTCTCAAATGATCTCCCCTCAGCCCCACCCTTTCGACATCGAGAGGTCTAAGGTCAATTTCTGGACTCTCCAGCCCTCTCTAGAACCAGGCCTGTATTTTAACTGGCTACTTGCCAGCAATGCATGCTCTTTCCCCTGCGTTTACCTCCCTCTTCCTTCAACATGGCCTGTTCTTCTGGTCTCAGTTTCAGTGACGCGCGGTCTCTGGGACCTCCCCAGTTCTATTAGATGGGAGTCGAATCTCTCCTAGTCCTGGTGGTTTTCAACCGAACACTAGAAAGCCCAGCGCCTTTGTACTCTCGCACCTCCACAGAAACATTTGAAAAGAAATCGAGTCCATTTGGGAAGAAGCAGCTGAAATCCAACTGAATTGAGACAAAGGACTCTTTTACTATTTGAGCACCAGCTAGGCCATAGAGAAAACAATTTATTCTTCTTTATTTTTTTCCGATTTTCTCAGTATATGGATCTGTAATAAAAGAGCTGCACGGCATATTCTACACATAATCGGTAGAAAAGTTTGAGATGATTCAGACTTAATAGCCACATTTATGTACAGATAATAGCACTGTCAAGTGAGTGTCATCTTTGACTAAGAAAGAGGAGAATTCTTTAATTCTATACTAAAAAATGGGATGTATTTAAAGCCAAGCTAAATAGGCTCTGTTTTTAATGGGCCGACTTGTATTCAAAGTTAATTGGATATTGAAAATCCCAGCTTATGTTTAATATGTATCATTTTTCAGAAATCCCAAGATAAAGCTGCTAACTATTAAAAAAATGACAAAACTATACATTTCCTTAACCATGGATTTTAGCAATTCTCGTTCCCACAATAAAGCCGTCCTTTGAAAATTTCTTCCTCTATTTAGCTTATAGACAATGCTGTTCTTTCTTATGTAATCTACTTAAACCCACCACCACTTGGTGCGTTTATCACTGCTTAATACCTGGCTATTATAGAGTAAAGAACTTTTCCAAAGGCATTCAAATTGAAAACGATGGGGTAGATCCCTGGATTGAAAAAAGTTGCTAAGATCGTTTCTAATTCAAGGATTGTGTGATGTACCATCTTGGTTTATTTGTAAACAGAGGCAAAACAATCCAGTCTTTATACTGCAGATGTCATTAGCATAGTCTTTTCCTTCTGACCCAGCTTCCATTTATAAAGTGTAGCTTGCAGAGGGAAAACAAGCCCAATCACAGTTACAGTCATATCTGCGAGTCAATGGAGCAAGCAGCATTTGCTCAGTGTTTACCTGCAGATCTCTTTCCAACAGGGAGGTCTCTTTGTCATCCTCCTTTGCTCACTAGGAAGACACACACTGCAGAGACATACATCCATATACAATAGGCTTTTGATGAAAAATGTAACAAAATAAACCAACCAGCATTAGTTACAAAAACTTCCATCAGTGTCCTAAAAGCTTTAGCTGTTTCTTCATTGCGATAAACAAAGGTTATCGGAGAGAGACTTAAAAGGTTACCTGCGTCATCCCTTTTGTTCAATTCGTTGCATTTTATTAGGGGGTAATCATGTTCCAGCTTTCTGTCTAAGGGTTTTCCTCATATTCGTCATATTTATTTTCACAAAAATCCTGAGGTCATCACCCCGTTGATCAGATTAGAACGTTGAGATTCGGGATGTCAGCTTGTCTGACATTTCACCACTGCCGTAGCACACATACTATGCACCAAAGCTGTTCTTTTCACCCAGAAGTAGCAGAGTGAGAATATGTCCCTAATGGGACCAGCAGTTAGCTTAATGGCTATGTCACTGGACTCCCATGTAGTTGACTGCAGTTCGAGTCCCGGACCCAGCGGCTTAAACTCACACCGGGCACCTGTGCGTGCGTGTCCAAGATCCCGAGAGGAAAATGGAGGAGAAGGGATTGTGGTGTGGCCATCCCCCGCCGGGGGATGATTTCTCACTTTCTGCCTCTCTGTCTCTCTCTGTCTCTCTGGCAAGTGCACATACCCTATAGCAAAATCTATAAAAAAAAAATAAAAATAAAAATAAAAAAGTCCCAAGTATTCTGACACTACATCTTGAGTTTCTACACAAGAGTCAAGAGCTTCTTTTCAAGTTTTGGCTTCTTTACTTTGTATTAAGAAATATTTATGAGAGTGGCCACCAAGTGGCATGGAAGTTAAGGCACTGGACTCCCACATGCCCAGCGACAGTTCAGGTCCTGGACCTGACAGTTTGAAAATCACACCAGGCATGTGTGTGCATGTGCGTGCCCAAAATCCCAGGAGGAGAATGGAGAAGGGATGGCCATGCTGCAAGAAGAGAAAAGAAGGGACCATCAGGTGGCATGATGGTTAAGGCACTGGACACTCCCACATGACTTACCACAGTTCAAGTCCTGGACCTGGTGGCTTACTTTCTCACATTATCTCTCTCTCTCTCCATGTGTCTCTCTCTGGTCAAAATAAAATAAATAAATGAATAAATAAAATTAAAATGAAGTAATTATTTTTAAAAAGACATTTAATAAAAGAAAAGAAAAGGAATACTTATGCAGTTAAGATTAGCAACTTCAGTTGTTCACATTCTTATACTGTGCTTAAAGAAAGCCACCCTAAGGCTGCACAATGTCATTACATTGTCTTTCTCTGTGCGAATCTATTCTTCCCTCCTCCCTGCCTCCCTTCCTCCTTCCTTCCCTTCCCTGTGTACCCACCTATCTACCCTTCTATTCCGCTTTATTCAGAAATTGTCATCTCACCATATTCTAACTCATTCTTCTTCCATCTTTTCAAACCACTGAATCAGATCATTCGAGAGGTTTGGCTCCCTCGTATTACCCAACTGAGACTACGGGGAAGATTTTTAGTTTTTAAAATTCAAAGAGAAAAACCTAAGCTTGTCTCCGTTATTTATGTCCCTTCTCCACGACTGGGATTATGTAACAACGCCTGAGGGAAACCTGTATCCATTACATCCGATCTCCTTTAAATTTTTACCTTCCTATGAATATTTATTTCAAGTATTATGAAAACAGGGCAACTTGAGCTTTTCCATAGACCGCTAACAATATTTTCTATTGTCTTAGTTCTTCAATGTCAAATAGTGTAAATACTTTGACGTTTTAGCCCATGCGTGTGTGTACACACATATACATGCACATACACATGTGCACATATGGTATTTAGTCTATGTCTCAAAGACACTTTCAAGTATACACAATCCAAAGTCCTTTCTTTAAACACATCCTCTCTTCTTAACTACATCCCTTCTGTTGAGGTGAGAGACAGGAACACTAAAATTTAGTTAGAACATAGGCCCAAAGGGAATCACAACTCGGTTACGTACGGGATGGAGACCTCGCAGCTCAGCAGTAGCTCCCCATTCATGAGGAACTGTAGGGTCACGAGAAATGGCCTGCAGCTGGTGGCAGTGATGCGATGCTTAACCCAGGCAGCATGACGTGAAGCATGGTGACTTTTCCCATGTCCCCATTATGGCCAGAACCCAGGAATGGTCTTTAGGGATCAAGGCTCTCGAATAGACTCCAGGAACCATTGACCGCTAGATGATGGTCTCTGGGCTGAAGCTTTCAGACAAAGATTGAAACAATAATTTACCAGAAATTCTCTAAATGTACACCTCCCTAGAGGCATGTGATCCCCATGGGGACAAAGCATGAACAAACTCCTCTTAGCTAGAATAAAAGCCCCAGATTCAAGCCTCACTTCTCTTCCCCTCTCAGGTTTCCACCCATTGCAGCAGCTTTTCTCTTTCATTTTAAATAACTTTTTAAAAAATAATTATTTTATTTAACTTTTTTTTTAAATTTTTAATTTGATCAGAGAGGGACATGGTATGAGAAAGAGAGAGAGGGAAAGTGAGAAAACAGCCTGCCAGGTCAGGACTTGAACTGCAGTGGTCCATGTGGGAGTCCAATGCCCTTAACCACCACGCCACTTGTTGGTTCTCCTCTTCTTTATAAACTCCACTTTGGTATACCCACCCTTTGTCTGTGCCTCTAATTATCCATGATAGCAAGATACAAATGGGACAACCCAGAAATCTTGCAAGATGTCAGGGTAGGGATCCACGCCAAGGTCCAGAGCGTTTCATCTGTGGCCTTCGCTTCTCAGAGCACAGAAGCGTAGAGGCACTGAGGGAAGCGGTACTGCCATCAGGAGCATTTATGGGGCTCTGTCTCTTCCTAGCCTTGCAGATGCTTTACGATGTCAAATACTGAGTGCTCGCTCATGGCTCTGCATGAGCTTCTCAGTTAGGTTATTGTCAGTTCTTCCTCCATGTTCAGGTTATTCATGACTGTTTCATGGTTGCCAAGGTAACTTCCAATGTCCAAAGAAGGCATGTCCCTAGTGGAGCGCTCAGTGTCAGAGGTAAGTGCAGGGACCTCAGGGCACATTGTCACACTGACTCTTGTATAGACACAGCCACCTGCATTTCCACGCCTTTAACGCGCAGCCACCATTGTTGGCGGGGCATAACTGATGCCGTTGTGCTGAGACTATGGTGGTCACACTCCACAGTCAAAAAACTCATGGAAGTGAGAAATAATTCACTGGGTTTTTATGTTGTTTTTTAGTTTTGCTATCAGGCATGTGTGCTCACTGGTGAGAGAGAGAGAGAGAGAAGGAAAGTAAAAAATTCACCATCACCACCACCACCACCCCCATGAGGTATGGCCATGGCACAATCTCTTCTCTTCCATTCTTCTCTTGGAATTTTGGGCACTGGATCCGGGACTCGAACTGCATAGTCAGTCATGTGCAATCTGGCTACTTAACCTCCACACCACCCGCTGGCCCTTGATTTTGCTTTTAATGAGGCAGGAAAGAGAAGGAAAGTGTGTGTGTGTGTGTGTGTGTGTGTGTGTGTGTGTGAGAGAGAGAGAGAGAGAGAGAGAGTGATCTGCCAGGGTCTCAGTCTCCTGTCACCTTTCTTCGTCTCCCGGTCATCTGGAATCACAAGCTCATACCAGCACACTTGGCCTGGTTAGGCGGGGCCGAGAACCGAGCTCAGGCCTCCCACGTGGCTTCAGCCTTGTGTAGCAGAAGCCTGCCATTTGCGCTACCACAGCTGGGCCTACGGTATTTTCTCCTTTTTATTTTTTAAGCTTCTAAGTATTAAAAATATAGGTCATTAGAGCTGGTATACTGGGACAACCTGAGAGGCAGATGGTTGAATTAACCTGGTAAGTCTCAATTTTGTTAGCAATTCCACTCCCAAAGGCCTTCTAATGCCTGCACTAATATCTCCCAGCCATGCTTGGCACATTCAATTCCCATGTATAGCACATTTCCTTGGTGACCCATAGTTTAGATCAAGACTGTAACACAAGTAAATATGTTACAAAGGGTGCAGTCGGTGAGAAGCACAGAATGTTAAGGCTCTGGTCAACACAAAAACATTTTTAAGGTCAATGTGTAGTAAAACCTTCTTCTAGTTTTTGAATTACTTTTGAGAAAAAGATCCAATATCTAACTTCCAATTTCAGTGCAGGAATAAAACAAGTATATCACACAGCTAGATAATAAAATGGAATATAAACAATTAACATTGTTCCAGAAGTGCCAGAAAGATTGAGTATCAGCAAATTAGCACTTAACCCGGTGTCTAGCTCCTATTAAACACTCAACAAACACCAACCTTTCTTTAAGGTTATTGTCATCTCTGAATATATTACACCATGAAATAGACAGAAGGAGGAAGCACACAGGATTTTCTCAGTAAATACTAAAGAAATACTTATGCAATCCAACATTTCTTTGCAAAAGAAATATGTCTATTATTTTACAACTATATTATATAAAATGTTTTCTAAACATTCCATGGAATTGTAAATCATAAAAGGACTCTATTTGGTCAAATAACTATTGAGAATATTAGTGTATACAAAGTTATAAAGACTGGACATACAACACATGCAAAAAGATTATAGTACAATAAGGGTTTCATTCATAATGTAGAGAGAGAACTTTAAAAACTAGGGACCAGCAGTTGGCATATGAGTTACATCACTGAATTCCCACAGAGCAGACCGTGGTTCTAATCCCAGACCACAGGCTTGAAACTCATATCAGGTATGCGTATGTGCATGCATGCCCAAAATTCCAAGAAGAGAAGTATAGCCATCTCCCCTCGAGACGCATTTCTTGCTTTCCGTCTCTTTGTCACTCTGTCTTTCCAGAAAGTGCATGCACCCTATAGCAAAAACCTCTCAAAAAAAAAAAAATCTCATTGGACCAGAAAATCCAAATATACTGCTTTGGACAAATTTTGATTGAACATCAGAGGTTAAGAAATGTACAAGGTGAACCTGAAAATCTTGTGTTTGAAAGAAAAGAAGACATCAAAGACTTTTGGGGACATGTACAAAGGATAAGGACCCTCCTCACTGATCAAAGATGAGCTAATCTGGGCATCAAAGGAATAACAGGTTAAAACGCAAGAGCTATGGAGTTGTTCACGTTTATTTTTATACTTCAAAACAAAAGAAACAAGTCTCCTGGTCACTTGAAGATTTCTAGGGAGCCAGCAATGAAAGCTAAACATAAACCATCGGGTTGTTGGAAAAATCACGATGCATTTTTGCATAGGAAAAATTCGTCATGGCATTTCCAACAACCCAATAGATACTAAGTGATATCAGGAGTTTATTGTTTCTTATTGAGTTTGATATATCACAATTGTTAAGTTAGACAAAGGATTTAAGAAATGACCTTTCCACACAAGAAAAAGGTTCTACTCAGGCCAGTTGCTGGTGAGGTCTGAAGTTAGAGAAACGTCAGCCCACTCTCCTACTGAAGGCGTGATGTCTTTATATGGGAGCACTGGTGGGGTGGGTTCAAGAGAATGGCTGGCAATTTGATTAGGGTGCTTGCCTTTGCGACCTTATGAGCCCTCTGTGGGTGTTTTGTGGTTTTGTTTGCCAGTACAGAGGCTTCTGGCCAAAGGTCCTTGTAACCATCTCTGTATTTTCTGACCAGAAATTCAGAAATTCCCTGAAGGCTGTCAGGAATTGATGTAGCAATAATGAAACTATATATATTTGAGAGATTTTTGCTATAGGGTGTGTGCATGCTCACCTGAGAGACAGAGAAAGAGACAGAAAGCTAGAAATCACACCCATCCCAAGGGTTTGGCTCTGCCACAATCCCTTCTCTATTCTTCCCCTGGGATTTTGGGCATGCATGCACATGTGCACATGCCTGGCATGCGTTTCAAGCCTCCAGGTCTGGGAGTTGAACCACAGTCTGCTATGTGAGAGTCCAGCGATGTAACCATTAAGCCATACTGGTCCCAACAATGGTATTTTAATATCTCACTTAGACGCCTAAAAGAATTAATAATAAATTCTCCCATCTGGTTTGCTTTAATGTATTTCAAAGGTATTCACATACTAATTTTGTAAATGAAAATGAATTAGAGAAGACGAAACAACTTCTACCTAATTTCATTTCTCCAGGAACTTTCCATAGTCCTTGCATGTATCATGGATAGGTAGATACAGGAATGTGTGTATAATCAAAACAAATTGTCAGCTTTGCAAATAATCCAGGAATCCTTTTTATAGAAAGATGCACTCACATTCAGACCATATTTACAAAGTCGAGATAGAGTAAAAACATTCACTATGACGAGAATCAAAGAAAATCGGTACCCTGTATTTTGCTAGTTTGAGTAAAAATTAACATAATTTTTCTGGAGAGCAAATGAATAAAAGATATATTATAAATATGCATATGCTTCGATTCTGCAATTCTGCTTTAAGTTATTTATCCTAAAGAATTCATCAGATGGTGTTTTAGAGCTGATCAACTCATCCCTTTATCCGTCCATTTATCCTATTAAGAATGTTTCTTGAGTGTCACATCAGGTACCAAACACGAAGAATAGAGCAATAAATATGAGAATATGGACTCATCCCTTATGGAGTTTATATTCTACATTTTTTCTATAAGCATAATTATATTAATGTTATACAAGATTGCAAGCATAATCTATTTCATTAAATTATTACATAGCCAATAGAAGAAATGAAATATTACCTAAAGTAAATAACATATAGCCGAGTAAAAAAATGTAGTCTATCCTTTATGGCTTTTTTTGTTGCATTAAAGCTAGAAAATTACTAACATTACATAGTTTAGGGTCTTTGCTATAGTTACTGCTAAGTTCTAAAAATATTAGGAAATATTGTTTTTTCTTCTCATGATTTTTAATATTTTCATAATGGGCATAATTAGACCAACTTTTATAATTAGAAATAAAATAACATTTATATTGTAAAAATGGTTTCCTAAATGAAGGTACTTCACTTAATGCTTCTTTAATAACACGCTATGCTACATAACTGCAGTATTAATAATCTCTGCACATAAATAAAAACTGAATGGTGTGAATTGCCAAGAAGCTAGTTGTTGAGAAAGTCAAATACTTTTTGTTTGTTTGTTTGGAGAGGTTTTTCACTATAGGGTGTGAATGCTCACCAGACAGAGAGTCACAGAGAGACAGAAAGTGAGACATCACCCCCCAAGGGGGATGGCCACGCTGCAATCCCTTCTCCTCTGGTCTCCTCTCAGGATCTTGGGCACGCACACACATGCGCCTGGCGTAAGTTTTCAAGCCCCCAGGTCCAGGACGCGAACCACAGTCAACTACGTGGGAGTCCAGCAACATAGCTATTATGCAAACTGCTGGTCCCAGAAAGTCAAATACATTTTGTAACTGTATTTACTAAGTTTAAGTGTATAGCAACAGCAGTTCATATTTTGGGCAGAACAAGTTTTAATATTTAATTTTCCTCATTTCTGTATGGTCTTTGGCAAGTTAATTCTTTTACCTCTGCCTTATTTCTGCACCTATAAAATAGAACTAATTAAAACTGCTTAAAGGCTTTGTTTTGAAGACTAATGGAATAACAATGCATGACACAAAAGATTTTATTTGTCCCTACCTTGAAGATTACAATGGAAACATTTATTTTTATTACCTAAAATTAGCATTGGCAATTTTAGACTTTTAGATCCCCCATGGAATCACTCCAAATAAATAAAATCTGTATTTCAAAATACTGAAAATGTTCTCTGAAAATCATTGACTTCTAGTTTTACTTCTATTATTAGTGAGTAATGTTCTCTGTTCTATAATACTGTCTTATTTACTTAATGTATCTAAATTATATCGATTTATTTGATTCACAATTCACATAGATATTCTATTTGCATTTATGCTTCCTAGAGCCTGCTCTTAGATTTTCACTAAATATAAACAAAGCAGAATATTCTAAGCTCACGACTCAAGAGTGCAGGTACCCAGACTGAACCAGTCTCAAATAACACCGTATCAATCAGCAAACTGTTCAAAAGCTGTACTTCTGAGCTCCTTTTTTTTTAATTTCTTAAATTATTATTTAATTTTTTAATTTATTATTCTTATTTTTTAAATTTACAGTAAAGTATATGTGCTCACCAGAGAGAGACAAACAGAGAAAGATGGAGAGAGAGAAAGTGAGAAAGCAAGCTGCCAGGTTCAGACTCAAACCACACTCAGCCATGTGGGAGTCCAGTGTCTTAGCCACCACACCGCCACCTGCCAGCCCAGCACCTGAGTTTCTTCTGAGTCCAGGGGGTACTAACGCTCTTAACACTATTAACTCAAGCTAAAATTCTGGGTAGAATTAATATTTTCTAGAAGGAATCATTTTACCTATAATTCAATTGTCTAAAAATTTACCTGGCCCTATTAATCTCTTTCCTTTAACTCTAGAAATTGAGTGGGTGCATCTTTTGAGGTAGATCTCATGATCCCAGTGGGGAAATAAAAGTAATACTGTCTCCTTTGTGAGTAAGAACTTATCTTCAGTGTTTCTTGTGCTGATTACAATTAAACCAATCATTACAAAAGAAAAGTAAGACAATTAGAATGAAGACATTAAATAAAATGGAATTAAGTACTAGAGATGAATTTAAAATACACATGGGGCCAGCAGGTGGCATGGTGGTTAAGCTGCTGGACTCCCATGACTGACCACAGTGCGAATCCACTTTTTCTCTTTCTCACTGTTTCTTTCTCTCTGGTGAGCACATGTTCCCTATAGCAATAATAATAATAATAATAATAATAATAATAATAGTAATAACAAATAAAACTAAATAAGTTTAAAAATACAATTAAATACATTGTTTATTCTTATATGAGCAGACTTCAAAACGTTCATGGTAAAGTGACATTAAAGTATGTTTATTTGGGTACCAAAACATACTGAAATCCATGCATAGTTATTTTGTTTGTTTTGTTTCTGTATTGTGTTTATTTTACTACAAGGGTACATGCCCTGTAGACAAGACAAAGAGAGAAATAGAAGGAAATCAAGAAAGCACCCTCTAGAGGGTGGCTACACCTCTACCCCTTCTCCTCCATCCTCCTCTTGGGATCTTGGGCATGCACACACACACACGCCAGGTGTGTTTTTCAAGTCACTGGGTCCCGGACTCAACCATGTGGGATACAGCACCTTAACCTCCATTCCATCTGCTGGCTCCCCATGCATAGTTTTCTACATAGCACATATTTCCTATGAAGGATATGACCACTCTAGTGTTTACAATGAAATTTATTTGTAATATATAATTATAATAACAATACAATCATTATGATAATATAATGCGTGCATATTTCTGTAATTATACAATAAAAAGCAGTAAACAACAGGAGTAGTAGGCCCAGACAACAACAAAACCTTACCCAAACTAAATTAGGTAAAAGCCACTGTGAGACCCTTTTAGTAAGTAAGAAGAGGAAGCTAAAGACTTGGGTCTTGAAAGAGAATTTAAAATGAACAAAACTAGGCAGGGATGTTGGTCTTGTCTGGGCCAGGGAAGAGTTTCCAGGGTTAAATAAGGGACCAACTCCACAGCAGGAGGGAAACACATGGCCACCGGTGGGTCCAGCTGGAGAGTTTCCAGGTTTAAATAAGGGACCAACTCCATGGCAGGTGGGAAACACATGGCCACCGGTGGGTCCAGCTGTTCTTGGGTTTATGCGCGTTGATTCAATACAGAACCTTTCTAAGATGTTTACCGGGAACCAAGCAGTGAGACCAGCTAACACTTCACAAAGAAAAATAGCATAGAAAAATGGCTTATTTGTTTCATTTCCTGTTTATGTAGAAATAAAATTTGAGGATCAGCCGGGGACACATGCTGGTAAGACACAGCTGCTCAAAGGCTGGGGCCACATCAGAGGCCAGAGCCACAGCAGAGGCCAGAGCCTTAGTTCCTGCTAGCTGGGAAGCTGGTGACGGGGATCCTGACACGGGAAGACGCTGCAAAGAAGTCTTTTCTCTCTTGGTAACAAAAGAACAACCAAAAAGAAATGCAACGTGTTGTCTTATTGTCCTATTTTGAAGTGGATATATATATATATGTATATACCCATACAGAAAATCAAAGACATCAAAATACTGGACAAAAATAATAGAGAGAGGAGAGTTTTCCCATGTCAAGCTTCCACTGCTGGAGACATGATAAGAATACCTCCTTGGCGCTCATTTCTCATGACCTCAATGTGAACATTCACACTTTATTAATAACTCCTGGTATTTTTGCACTACCTCATCCACAGGTCTCAGACATTACACACTCTCGATTTACACAAGAGGCAGCTCAGTAGCAAGTCATCTCATTTTCCCAGCAGAGAATTTGGAACCCAGAAGGGCTGGGATGGTTGACGGAGAAGCAGCGATGTGCAGGGGTCGGTGCCGTCAGAAATCTGAGGCCACTCCACTGTCTCAACTCGGCAGTGGCTTAAGGACCCCTGAAAGGAGGAACCCACCACTGACAGAGCCTACCAGCTTACAGTGCTTAAAGTAATCCTCAAAACACATAGGAATATAAAAAGAAAGCAAAATACAAGTCACTGAAAGCCAAATAACAGAAACTATCTTATATTCACAAATGATTTTACACTTCACAGCTATTTGATTTGTGTCTCTTATCAATTCCCCCTCCTTTGTAACAAATTACGCATGAAGAATTAATCTTGTGGTTTTGTTGTCTTCTATGCCTTTGTTTTCCAGTTAAAAGTAAGTTTGGGGACCAGCAAGTAGCATGGTGGTTAAGGTGCTGGATGCTCCCACATGGTTGACCACAGTTCAATACCTGGACCTGGTGGCTTGCTTTCTCACCTTCCCTCTCTCTCTCTCTGGTCAAATTAAAATAAATGAATGAATAAGAAAAGATTTAAAATAAATAAATAAATAAATAAATAAATAAATAAATAAAAGTAAGCTCAATAAGGACATAAATATATCTTTCTTATTACTCTTCATCCCCCAACTCTTAGAAATGAATAGAGAGTGAGAGGCAGATCAGGCTTCCTGCTTGCCAGTCCACAATTTCTTTCTTATACTATGTGCCTAGCAGGCAGCAATGAGGCACATTCAGGAAGAAGGGAGGGAAGGAGGGAGAGAGCAAGGAAGGAAGGAGGAAAAGAAGAAAGATGGGGAGGGGAGAGAAAGCAAGCAAGGAAAAAAGGAAGGCTGGCCAGCAGATAATTACCTTCCCGTAAGGTGTCAGATGAGAGTCATAGTCATGCACAGGTAGAAGTGGGCAAAGGTAGGTGATCCTTCAGGCTACAGAGAAAAGCGAACATTCAACAGAAGAGTTAGGAAAAACAGTGTTTTCACATATAAAAAACAAGGCCTGTGAGTTAAAATAGAAAGGGAATATATTATAAATCCCCCCAAAAATATATTTATCTTAACGTAGAAATTATAGAGAAAATTATTTAAGAAATTGGGAACACCCAGTGAAAAGCCAGAATCCATGTGCATCTTAGGCAGGCCTAGCTCTACCCCTTTAACCAGAAAGCCTCTGCCCCAAACCTCTTCTTCTGGCCCAACACCCAGCGAAAAGCCAGGTAGGGTAGTCTCAGGCTTCTTTCTGTCTCTCTCGCTCCCTCTCCCCTTCTCTCAATAGTTTTCTCTTGTATAGGTATATATGTTGTTTTAAAAATCTGTAGGTGCTGTCTCTTGTCTCTGACCTCCACATTCTCTTGCTAATTTCAGAATCCATGTGCCTCTGAGATGGGTCAAGCCCTTGCATGGCAGGGTTCTCATTTGTTACCATTTAAAAAAAATATTTTTTCCCTTTTCATGGTTTTGTTTTTGTTTTTCGTGTTTTGTTTTATTTGTTTGCTTTTTATTTTCGTTTATTTATTTTTTGTTTTTTTCCTTTTGGTTCCCTTATTTTACCTGACTTCTTTCTCACCTTGCTTCTCACCTTCCACACACTGAGTGTCTAGGCAGGTCTAAGTGCACAGTAGCAAAACATCTGAATACTTTAAATCCCACGGCTCAGCCCTGGTGCACCTATTCTCTGGAAACTGTGAGACCTTTGTAATATCCAGTTCCATGGACACAAGTGCAGGTTACTTGATGAGGATCAGGCAAACAGAACTGCAGAAATATCGCAGGTCATCTCCTTCTACATGCCCTTAACACTCAGAATTAACCCCAAGAATATAGGAAGTAATATATAATCCATCAGATGACCGGAAACCACCACTGCAGAGGCACAAGAGGAATGGGAAATCAAGGAAATATCTCTCCCCCAATGGGAAAAACAACCCTTCCTCATCCACAGATAGTACAGTGGAACTTGTGGAAATGTCAGATAAAGAATTGAGGATATGTGTAGTGACAAAGCTAAGAGAGATCCAAGAGAAGAAGAGAGACACCAAACTCCAGAAGATTCAGGAGAAAAGAGACGACAAGTTCCAGGAAGTGAGGAAGTTCTTCCACGATCTGAAAGAGAAAATACACACCAGTTAGAGATGAAGGCTGTAATACAGGAAATCAAAACCTCCCTTGAAAGTATTAAAAGTAGATTAGATCATGTAGAAGATCGAATCTCAAATGTAAAAGATAGAACCTCTGACCTAGAAAAAAATCACCAAAAAGACTGAGAATATAACCCCCCCCACCATGAGAATAATAAATGAATAATTCTAGATACAGTTAGATGCTCAGACATCCGGGTAATCAGTATCCCAGAAGTGGAGAAACTAATTAGGGCATTGATAATCTATTCCATGAAATCCTAGAAGAAAATTTTCCAAACCTAGAGAGTCATTCAAATATCCAGACCCAAGAAATACAGAGGACCCCACATAGAATCAATCCAAGAAGATCTTCTCCAAGGCACATCATAGCCAGATTGACCAAAACAACAGACAGAGACAAGATACTAAAATTGGCAAGACAAAAATGGATATCCTTACTTTCAAAGGATATCCCATCAGGCTAACATTGGACCTCTTGTTGAAAACAACGTGAGCAATGGAAAGAATGGGGAAATACACTCAAAATGTTAAGTGCAAAACAATTTCAACCAAGAATACTATATCTGGGAAGATTTTCCTTCATATGGGAAGAAAAGGTAAAAAACAATCTCAAAATAAACAAAACCTGAAAGAATTTACCAACACAAGACCAGCTCTTTGAGAAGTTCCGAAGGGAGTGCTACACTAGGAAAACTAAGATAGACAGTTACAAGAACAAAAAATGACCAAGAAAAAGACTGACTTAATGGTAGGGACAAGTTCTGAAATATCAATAATAATGTCGAATGTTAACAGAAAGATCAGACCACAGTAACACTGCAAATTCAACAAAAGAGAGATTACACGAGACTGAACTGCTGAAACAGAATTCTGTGACTTTTTTCTAAAATATTACTGATTTTCTTCTATGCTTTGTTGTCCAGATTTAAGGATTTTTGTTTTCTTTTGAGTTGTTGAGTTCAGCAATTTGTTTAAAAAAGAACTTTTTAAATTGAAACAAACTTTTCTCCCTTCCTGACCCCTTTGCAAATGGAAAATATTTGTGAGCATCCTCACGTTGTGGCAGAATGGTTATTTGCATAAGTTCAACAATACAATAGTATCTGTTGCCTTGCATCAGAAATCAAGTTCTTCTGGGGCTCTGTGCAAATAACAGACCAAATTGAGATTAACCAATTTTTTTCTTTTTTATGGAAATAAGTTAGTTTATACTTCTCTTAGTAAAAGGGGGGATGGAGAAAGAAAAAAATGTTTCAGAAGAAAATTACAGTGCACTTGTCACTAGACTCTAGCTTTGTCCATACTTTAACATCTTTTGTGAATCAATAAAATGTGTAAAAAATTTAGTATGGAAAGGAGGGAGGGGAAAGGAGAAGGAAAAAAAATGGGTAAAAGTATGCTTAAGTGACAAAAACTGAGAAGCTATTTGCTGATGATAATGTATATAGTAATATCCTTGTCTTGACTGACATGCATGGTATTTGTGTTGGAGAAAGAAATGTATGCTGTAAAGAAATGTGATAAAATGTAAAAAGAAAGAAAGAAATAAAATTGAAAATTGGTATTATTTTTATAAACAGAAGAAACTTCAACATTTACATACATGGCTTCTCAGTTACTTATCTCCTTAGAAATGTTGATGTTTTTCCTCCCTTGGAATCCATTTCTATGGTTATACTTCATCAAAAATTTTTTAAAAATCTCAGTTTCAAATATAGCACCCTTTTATCATAATCCTTCTTTCTTCCAGCTCATTTATCCTCATTCTAGAACTTGTTCCTAATGCGTCATCTTGCCTGTTTTTTTCTCTTACGTGCTATGACCAGGTCATGGTCTGGAATATCCTACCACGGCTATAGTTAGATGAGGATGTGACTTGGGTCCTGCAAACAGAACTGTGAGCAAATAGGATACGTCATTGCCTATCTCTGCAAGTCTGAGTTTCTACTTCCCTGCCATGTGGTCTTACAGCTGTGTGATAAGATGACAGTAAGCTATTCTCTGCTGATTCATCAAATTAAAATCTCTTCCTACTGGTTCTGAGCTTGAGAAATAGCTTTTGGTCACGTGAAGTCACACAAATCCAGGGTTAGTTATCCTAATCGAAGACCTGGCCACTGGTCCTCCACAGAAGCATCCAAATGGATTATTCGAAAATATAAAATGCATCGTACAACTCTTTTTAAAATACTCATTTTTTGGCCAGCAGGTGATGTAGTGGTTAAGGTGCTGGACTCCCACATGGCTGTCAGTGGTCCAAGTCCCAGATCTGATGGCTTACTTTCTCACTTTCCCATTCTCTTTCTCTCACTCTGTCTGTCCCTGGTCACATTTAAAATAATAATAATAATAAATAAAATTAAATAAAAAATTCTTAAAAAATATTCATCTTTCCCCTCATTAAGCATGGATAAAACTCATGTCCCTTACTAAGTCCTAGAAGGTTCTCATCATCTGGTTTCTGTGAAATACTCAAAACTTACTTCCTTCTACTCATTCCCTGGCATGAATCATCCTCTTCTCATTTATGTTGATATTTTGTTTCCACTTACATGCTTATTTTTGAGATCACCACAAATTCAGATCCAAGTTTAAACACAATATCGTTTGTTTGTTTGTTTTTTCTTTAAATTTTGTTGGAGAGTGTGTGTGCTCACCCGGAAGAGAGAGAGAGAGAGAGAGAGAGAGAGTGAGAAATCACCTCCTGCCCCTCATGGTGGATGGTCATGCCACAATCTCTTCTCCTTCCTTTCTCCTTTCTTTTGGGGATTTGGGCACCCATGCACATGTGCTAGGCATGCTTTTCCACCTACTGGGTCTGGGGCTCAAACCTTGTGATTGACGATGTGAGAGCTAGTCACCTTAATCACCATGACACTTGCTGCTCAAAACACAATCTCTTTGAGTTTGATTCCTCTTTGCTTAAGTGAGCTCTATCAATGATATACTCTAGGGTTAGAGTTACAGTTGCTAAAAATATTTATTTAATTTTTATTTATTTATTAACTTATTTTAATTTTACCAGAACAGAGAGAGAAAGAGAGAGAAAGTGAGAAAGCAAGCCACTAGGTCCAAGACTTGAACTATGTTTGGCCATGTGGGATTGTCCAGCACCTTAACCACCATGCCACCTTCTGGTCCCCATGGTTTCTATTTTTCATACACTTAGTCAATCCTTGTAATTATTTGTTCACATGCTCCATAAAATATACAATTTGGATTTTTTAATGGCAGAGACACCATTTTTTTAATTCTCTCTTGCATACTACTCACTCAACCTATATTTGTTTAACAATTCATAAATCAGTAAGGTGATTTTAAGGAGAGATTAGTATAGATAAAAATATCCTCCAAAGGAGGTGACGCTCGAGACAGTAACTGACTAGTAAGATGGTACCAACTTGCAATGTTCTGAAGATGGAGTAGTCCAGAATATTCCAGAATATTCCAGGTTGATGGGATCAGCCTAAGGAGGAAAATATAAATCCCTACTTCATGTCTTGCTTTCCCATTCTCTCAGATAGCAAAATCCTGAAGAGTGGATTAAGCAGTGTGTTCCTGGAAGAAAAATAAGATCGGTGAGACCAAGGAATGAAAAAGAGCACTGGATTCTTTATCCAGTCCTGGAAGAGATCCGTTCCTCCCGAGAGCACAGATAGCAGTTCCATAATTAATACCCACATGCTGGGCTGAGGCCCAAGGGTGTCCTACCCACAGCATCCTTGTTAATATCCAACTCGCCCCAGGCAAGAACCCAATAACTCCGCCAAAGAGATTCTCAGATTCGTTATTATTTTTAAAAGTGAATTTCATTGAAAAAATGCATTTTTTCCCAGATACTTAAATGAGACTTTTGAACACCAGTTCTTAAAGACCTGTCCGTGGTGCTAGGACAGGTATCCTGATGGGATCAGCCTAAGGAGGAAAATAGAAATCCCTACTTGATGTCCTGCTTTTCCATTCTCTGTGATAGGAGATGCCAAAACACAAACACCTTAGAACTGAATGTCAAAAGAACTAACTATCCCACAGAAATCATGAATCTACTTTTTTGATGTGGAAATAGCAAGTTAGGGGAAAAACCTTTGGTCAGAGATTGTATTTTGTGGACTCCTTTGGGTAAGGCAGAGAACGTAGAGTACGCCCCACACCCGGAACGCGATGGCGAGCGCAGCACACGCCAGTCTAGACAAACAGAGCTTTCTCCACTACTGTGCCGAGGGCCCAGCTGCTCCGCAGAGGTGGCTATTTCCAGGGTGTGAAATCTGCACTTTGTTCAGGCCGCTAGGAAAGCTGTTCAGAGCAACCCTCAATTATGCAGTACCTAACAGCCTCGAGCGCCTTTCCTTTCTCCATCACTCTGGTCATGGGCCAGGCGATGAGGCCGAAATCAGATGGAGTCTTCCAGTCCCCAGACTCTAGGCTTTGATACGTCTCAAATGATTTAGGATCTAGTTGTCTTTGTTTTTGTTTTTTGGCAGCTTGTGGCTTTTTTATTTCATTTCAGTAAAATTAAACCCTGGCCTAATGACTTGCAGTAATCTCTCAAAAGGCTATTTTCAACTAGAACAGCAATTGGCTGGTCAGCCGATTGGACCCAAATGCTCTGTCAGCTGGTAGACCTGTATTGCCCTTCCTGAGAAGAGACTTCAATAGGAGATATAAAACGCAAGTCAAAAGATAGACAAACTGTCTGAGTATGGGGACCTGGCAGAGTGGAAGAAATTTCAGTCATCAATCTCCGTCTAATGCATTTACATCTTCTAGAGGTGGAAGCCTGCCAAGCTGATAAAATATATGTATTTTCTTCTATGCTCGCAAAGCCTCAGGCAGGCTCAGTGTGAGTCACCCTGACAAGTTCATATTCTCTAACTTTTCCTCTTCTAACACCCTCTAGAACCATCTCTGCCTTCTTACTCATCCTCTCACAACTCTTTTTCTTCATTTGGCCAAACTAGTGACAACTAGTATGGCTTTTGCATTTGTATATAGCTCATTGAATTAAACCGAGGGATACGCCCACTGAGCAGGAAGGCAGGCTGATGCAGGAGCAAGCTGCCTCCACACATGCACCATGGTACCCTCTAAAATGCTAACACAGTCCAACTGCATGGGTAATGATAACTAACTAACATAATAAAAGGGTCATATTGGAGAAATAGCAGCAAAAAACAGAGCCTCTATTTGACATGTGTTTATTAATTTTTTCAACAATCCTTTACAGTCTGCTCACTCTTGGCCAAATTCTAGTAAAGAGACAACATAATGTGTCTTCTAGTAAGTACCCATTTCTACAAATAAACCAGGAAAAGAGGCATGAGGCAGCACTGTCTGTACCAAATCAGAAAGCGTACAAGACTAGTTCCAGCTGAGGAAAAGCTAGAGCACCTAGGGTAGGGTGAGATCTGAGTGACCCCTCCCTCTCCACCCTGGAAATAGTACTAAAAACGCATTTGGGGGTGTGACACATCTCTGCCTATAGGTTTGTCCATTCAACATTCTTTGAATCTTCTCAGTGGCTCCTTTAGAAAGGCCCAAGAAGAATCATATACGTGGACCTACTTACTATTCTACCATCAAGATAATTTGTCCAGCACAAATTCAGCAATCATCCTAATCACAAACTATTTAAAAAAATTGTTTTTGGGTTTTATTTTGAAATTTGTTTTCAGAAGAAAAACACTTCAGAATAGAAAGGATTTTCAGAATTTTAGGTTTATATTTAAAAAATTGTTTTTGGGTTTCATTTTGAAATTTGTTTGCAGAAGAAAAAAACTTCAGAATGGACAGGATTTTCAGAATTTTAGGTTTATACTTATGCCAGGTGCGTGTGCATGTGTGCCCAAGATCCCAAGAGGAGAATGGAGGAGAAAGAATTGTGGTATGGCCATCCCCCTGGGAGTGATTTCTCGCTTTCTGTCTCTCTGTCTCTCTCTGTCTGTCTGGCAAGCACATGCACCCTATAGCAAAAACCTCTCCAAAAAAAATAAAAGAATTTTAGGTTTATAATAATTTATTTTGGGTTTAGGGTTATAATAATTTATTTTATGTTTACATTAATTAAAAAGTTTGAGTGTCACCTCATGCTGTAAGGCTTCCCAAAATGACCTGATTTCACTGGGAAAAGGATAAGTTAAAATGCCGGCAGCTAAGCTTCTCGGTTCTCACCTAGGTGGTCATCTTTCTTAGCCAAAGACAAGCCTTGTCTAGTTTGGGGTTCATAGTCTTCTCAATGAAGAAAGATCACGGCTTGGGGGACCAGCAGTTAGCGTAATGGCTATGTCACTGGACTCCCACATAGTTGACCGTGGTTCGCGTCCCGGACCCGGAAGCTTAAAACTCATGCGGGGCGCGTGTGCGTGCATGCCCAAGATCCCGAGAGGAGAATGGAGGAGAAGGGATTGTGGCATGGCCATCCCCCCTAGGGGGGTTATTGGCCATCCCCCCTGGGGGGGGTGATTTCTCGCTTTCTGTCTGTCTGTCTGGCGAGCGCACGTGCCCTATAGTGGAAAAAAAAAAAAAAAGAAAGATTACGGATAAGTCTTTGAATTTTATTAGAATTTAATAAATTTTCTGTAACAGTATCTAACATTTCCTTGGAACAGGGACTTAAAAAAATTATTGATTCTATCCCTTCTCATCAACACAAGTAAATTCATCTATATCTAGAGTGTCTATAATTTTTGACTTACCCAGAACCATCACATTTTATGTTTGTTACTCCAGTGTCTGGTTTAGTCAGCAACCCCTTCATATATATATGTGTGTGTGTGTGTGTGTGTGTGTGTGTGTGTATATATATATTTGGTATAGGGCGCTAGGGCACATGTGCTCACCAGAGGGACAGAGATAGAAAATCAGAAATAACCCCCACCCTGGGGGTATGGCCATACAGTAATCCCTTCTCCTCCAGTCTTCTCTTGGGATTTTGGGCATACACACACACCTGGTGTGAGCTTTAAACCACTGGGTCCAGAATTTGAACCACGTTCTACTACATGGGAGTCCAGTGACGTGACCATTACTCCATCTGCGGTATCCACTCTTAAACTGTCTTGGTCTAGTCCACGGCCTAGTAGTTAAGACAGCTGGATCTCACATGGCTGATTACACGACTCAAGTCCTGGACCTGGTGGCTTGAGGAACACACTGTGCACGTGTGCGTGTGTGCCCAGTATCACCTAAGGGGGGAGAGACGATGGAAGAGAAGGGATTGTGGCATGGCCATGTCCCATGGGAGTAGGTTCTCACTTTTTCTCTCTTTCTCCAGCCAGTGCATACCCCTCTCCAGCAAATTAAAAGAAAAAAAGAAGAAAAGAATGTGTTGTTTTCCATCGTAAAGTCTTAGGTTATCCAATTAGAGACTTCCATATTACATAGGTAATGCCTTTTCCCTGTCATACGACGCAAATTTTCCGTTCAATCTGGCCTAAAGGTGGACATATCTTTATTCCCTCCCGTTAGCATCGCCTTGACCATACTGGATATTTAGTTACCCCGTCCATTTAAATGTCCCGTCTTTAACTCTGAGTACCACGCGAGATCCCGGGGTAAATGAGCAAGCATGGCACACGCTGGCCCTTCCTCATGAAAGATGGCGATGTTCGAGAGGTAAGGCTCAGAAAACTTAAGACTAAGGAAAGTTCCAGAAACCCGCACTGCTAACTACAGAAAAGCAAGTTGCCAGTCTCAGCCAAGCTCTCACTGAGGTAAAGGAAAGAAACCTTGGCTCCCGTGGGGCTCAGCAGAGAAGCTACCCGTGTCAGAATCTTAACGGCCTCTAAGTCGTGTCCACAGTGAGCGTCCATGGCGGGATCTCCTTAGACCCACTCTGCACCGACTGTCAAAACACAGCTTCCATGGAAGGAAACAGCTTTATCTCTGGGGTCTACAGTGGTGAGGTCCTTGATTCAGCCAACACACAGTGTATTCTGGATGGAAAATCTCATTTTACATACTATATTAATGGACACTGAATGAATGTAGATAAATAAATAAAACTGAAAATTTAAAATAAAAAGAAAGAAAGTTTTTTATCTTGCCATCCAGATGAGGATTGAAAACTCATTTTGGGGTCTCCTTTTAGCCTTTTCAATTCTTTACTGAATAATCACTGTGGGATGGGACGTCAGCGAGACACTGCTGCTCAGCCCTGGTTCCGAGAGACTCTCCTCCCTCACGTGCCGTCCGTGAGGCACTCTGGCCTTCAGAGAGTCCCGGTGTAATCCAGCTTAGGGAGCTGGGGAGTAGTAGCCAGCGGGTTAGGGGATGTCTAAATGCCTGGAAAAGGCGCCTTCGTAATATCAAGAACTAAAACTTGAGTTATATCTTTCTGTTCATTTAAAAAGGGAAAATGTGCTTCTTATCGCTTTCCAGATCTAACTCATTCCGCTGTGCAGATCTGTCCAGACACATATTCTTTATCCAGACGACGCTTTCTTCTCATTTTGTTTAAATTTGTACTGGGTCCACGATAGATTCATCTGACCGTTAAGACGCGTGCGTCAGTGCTGGTCCATAGCGAAGTGATTAAGGGGACTGGATGCCGCATGTCTGCTCTCGAAACCCGGCCCTTGGTGGCTGGGAAAACATCCTGGGTGTGTGAGCACGTGTGCCCAGAACCCCAGCAGGATGGAGTAGGCCAGGGATGGCAGCACAACCTCAGTCCCTTGGAGTGCTTTCTCCCTCCTTCTCTCGGATGAGCTCCTGAGCTCTGTGTCATTACAATGTTAAAAAACGCATCAAAGACCGAGCCCTGACATCACACACCTGTAGGTGCTGCTCTCCCTGGGCTGGGCCCAGTGGGAAGCCTGGCTTAAACACCTGGCACACTAAAGGCTGGACCCGTGGCACACGCCCGAGAAGCAGAGGCAGGAGAATCGTGACATAGAGAGACCCTGTTCAAAAACAAACAGGCCAGCAGAAGGCATGGTGGGTAAGGAACTGGACTCCCACCTGGCTGACCTCAGTTCGAGTCTCAGAGCCAGTGGATTGAACATCATGCCAGGTGCGTGCATGTGCGCCCATAGTTCCAAGAAGAGAATGGAAAAGGGATTGCGGCATGGCCATTTCCCCAAGGGGAGATTTTTCACTTTCTTGCTCTGACCTCTCTGGTGCATGTACGCACCCTATGGCAAAACCTAAAACAAAACAAAACCAACAAAAACATACAGTGCGGTCTACATTGGTTGCAGAGATAAATGTTTCCTCTGATTTTGTTTATTACAAAGTTGCAAATGAAAATAGTACTAATACTGTGATCATCTAAAAATTCAGTTATCAGACCAACAGATGGTATGGTGGTTAAATTACTGGACTCCCACTGGGCTGACCAGTTCAAGTCCTTGACCTGGTGGTTCACTTTCTCACTGTCCTCTCTCTCTGGTCAAATTAAAAAATAATCATAATAAATAAAATGAAATGCATAATTCTTTAAAATATCTAAAGTAATAGTCAGAGTCTAATTTACTAAAATAATGCCTAATGTGTAGCAAATAACCAATAAATGTTGCAAATGAATTCTGAGATTTCCTACACTAATTAGAAAGATATACGAAATGAATTGTTCAGTCTTTCCAGATCTAGGAGCACTCGGGTAAATTAATGGTAGACTCACTCCCATCTGATAACACATACGCACATGCACGTATATGCATACACACCTACACACCCTTGCCAATGTGTCCAGGGGGATTACTACAAAGCAGCAGACCAAACAATGCAGTCTGAAAACACACCTGACATTTTTTCCCCCAGTGCCTGAGTTCTAAACAGCTTGAAGTAGATCTTACAGTCTGCAGAGGATAAACAGAATCTGAACACTGACATGAAAAATACTTTCATATTTGAATTATAATCATTGCTGATGCCAGTAGTTCCTAGCTTAAAGGATAAGACTTTGTCCTAATTTAGCCATTTGAGAGATTCTATCCACATGCTGTCAATGTGTGTATTATTTTTACGGTCTATATGATTTTTAGTTACACTATATGATTTTGTGTCACTCGATCACAAATCCAGTGAGATAGATGGGGCTTCTAATTTTAGTTTGCTAGTTGGCATGTACTCTCACTGGAGACAGAGAGAGAGAGAGAGAAAGAGAGAGAGAGAGAGAGAGAGAAAGCATTTCCATTTTGTCCATCTCTCAGAAGAGACAGTCATACCCAAATCCCTTCTCTTCCATTTCTCCTTCTGGGATTTTGGGCATGCATGCACACTCATCCAGCCTGGTTTTCCAGCCTTCGGGCCCTAGACTCAAACCACACTGTAGGCCTGTATGTGGGATCCAGGCCCCGTTAGCTACCAGGCCACAGCTAGCCCTAGATGGGTTTCTTTATCATCTCCATGTTACAGAGAGAAAACAGGCTTAGTGGTATTGAGAGACTATGCAAAGTCACAATTTCCAAGTCTAAAGACAAACTTAAGCATTTGGTCTTAGGTTACTTGCAGATCTAAGGATATTAAACACACTTTTTTTTTTTTTTCAGAATTGAATATATGTATCCTATTTTTTAAAGAATTTATTGTAGAGGAAACAGAACCAAAGATTGAAGATGACAATCACAGTAATAACGATTAATCACGAGTGACGTTTTGAGTGCTGTTGTCTTCAAATAGAACTGCCTCACACGGTTTCCTGCAGTTCCATTGCTGCTGCTGGAGGGAAATACCCTCATTTGTATTTCCTGCAGGCGAAAGCTCGAGGCTTTCTGCCTGCCAGGCCCAGCCTCCCGGTGTGGCCGGGCCCATCGGGGCTTTCAGGCAAACGTCTCCAGCAAAATTACAAACTGATGGCAAGTCACAGACACAGGGCCCATCTTGGTCATCACAACTTTAGCTGCCTCAAGGCAGACACACAGCAGCTGCTCAACTGCAAAACACTGCACTCCTCGGTAGAGCAGGACCCGGAGGACGGCTCAGTGTGGGGTGTAGTCGCTACGTGTCTATACGGTATAAGTATATTAGAGACGAGGTTAAAATTAAAGTGTGGTGCACTCAGGGCAGAACTGAAATACAGAACCCAGTCCAATGCACACTGGACCCCATTAGCATTGGGTTCAGGACATCGTGAAGCTCAGCCTTCTCACCCACGGCCTTACTGAGACCACATTTTCTCTAATACTTCCATAAATAGATTTTTCTTATTCTTTTAAGAGCAGTGTTAACACAGGACAGAGGTCAACAGATAGAAACAATGCCTTCATGAAACCTGAAAATTCCTATACTCTATTATGGGAATGAATAACTTGTATGTTATTTGGCATACTATCTTGTCTTAAAAGACGATGAAGAATTTCCAGCTGTTGTAAGACGCAGCACTGGGAGCCAGCAGATGACGTAGTGGTTACATCACTGGATTCCCACAGGGCTGATGGCAGTTCAAGTCCCGGACCCCGTGGCTTAAAAAATCATGCTAGGCATGTGTGCATGTGTGCCTAGGACCCCAGGATGAGAATGGAGAAGGGATTGTGGTGTGGTCATCCCCCCAGTGAGTAATTTGACACTTTCCCTCTCACTGTCTCTCTCTCTCTCTCCCTGGAGAGTACTCATACCCTAAAGCAAAAATTCTAAAAATATAAATAAATAAAAGATCTAGCATTATACCTGGCTCTGCAGGTCTGCCATTGAGAAGTTCAAAAAAATAAAAGGGGGTTACTGTTAAATAGTCAAAGTTCTAAGCTTGAGGATGGAATACTATAAACAAATTAATTAAAAATTGTATTTCTCTGGCTGGCAGTTGATGTGGTGGTAAAAGATGCTGGATTCCCATATGGCTGATGGCAGTTCAAGTTTCAGACCTTGCGGCTTGCTTTCTCTCTCTCTTGCTGTCTTTCTCTGGTCAAATTTATTTTTTTTTAAATAGTAATAATAATAAAATTAAGTTAAATGAAAACAATCTTAAAAATCTGTGTTTTGGAACCAGCAGTTAGCATAATGGCTATGTCCCTGGACTCCCATGTAGTCGATCTCCGTTCAAGTCCTGGACCTGGTGGTTTGGACTCATGCCGGGCGCATGTGCATGCATGCCCAAGATCCCGAGAGGAGAATGGAGGAGAAGGGATTGTGGCGTGGCCATCCCCCCTGGGGGGTGATTTCTCACTTTCTGTCTCTCTGTCTGTCTCTGTCTGTCTGGTGAGCACACGCGCCCTATAGCTAAAACCTCTAAAAAAAATTGTGTTTTACTGCTCCTCTTAAAAATAAACTGTCTTTTAAAAACTGGCCTCTGCAGGGCCAGCAGTTGGCATGGAGAGAAGAGATGAAGGTGGGAGGAGCTGGCACGGCAATTGGCGCGATTCAAGGCCCACATCCACAGCTTGAAAATCACACCAGGGTGCATGCATGTGTGTGCCCAACATTCATGGAGGAGAAAGGATGGTGGTGTGACCATCCCCCATCTCACTTTTCCTCTCTGCCCCTCTCTCTGATGGGCACACATGCACAACAGCAAACAAAAAAAATATAAAGCCCCCCCCAAAAAACCCAGAAGCTGCATAGGAGAGTGGCCAGTTAGCGGTGGAGGGGATAGCTCAGGGGGGGATAATCAAAACATAAGAACGGATAGTTGCTGTGTACGGTAATATCCTCGATTTGCTTGATGTACGATGCATTTATGCTTTGAGAATCCATATCATATGCTATAAAGACATACAATTATTAAATGTAAATAAAAAATACATTTTTAAAATTTAAAAGAAAAGCAAGATGTGAGCAAAATTCTAAGTGGGACTTTCAAGGCAAGGTGACAATGTTTATGCTCAGTAAGATGGTAAGGTTATGAATAGTGAGGCAGGAGAAAACTAGGACATGGCAGTGGGTAAGAGGGCCAGAGCATCTGCCCAAGGTCCTATGGGCAGCAGATTTCCAGTGGGATGTGCAGATTAAACCACGTTGGACAGAGCCAGTGAGAGGAGAAGAACAGTGGGCCCAGCCAATAGTCAACCCACACGACCTGGATTACAAGTTACAGACCTCGCAGAACTCCACTGCCAGGGCCTTAGAGCCATTCTCTCTGTCCGCTTAGGCCCGCCCCTCCCTCTGACAGAGTATTCTTGCTTGTACGTCATAAGCTGCCTTTTCCTTTCACTATTGGCATGTTTTGTTTAAATTCCTGTCCAAAGCACCGAGGACCTAGATAACATCACAGAGGCCCTCTTGAAACAATAATACTCTCAGCTCCTATTTTCTTTCCTATTTTACTAAAAAGGTAAGGAAGACATTTGTAAGTTGTTTGCACATAATACTTATGTTATAATAAGTAGAAGAAAGCAATGTGTGGAAGCTCAATGAAATGAATCCGAGCTATTTTAATTACTAAGAAAGTTAGAACTAAGAAGGGAATGTCTGGGTGAGTGGAGGTCATTGCTGAAGCTGCTGGAAACAGCTTTGCACAGGAAGACAACATTTGGAGGTCGGCAAATCAGGAGACACGTATGCGTCATTCTCTGAGATGCGGTAACAGTTCAAGAGCCCCAGCACAGAGAATCTGAGAGGCAGGCCAACACATGTGCATGAAGATGGAGAATTTTCAGAAAGCTCCCCATCACCATCAGCCAGTTGACTATTCATCTTCTATTTACTTCTAATAAACCAGAGATGCAATTCTATGATCCGAGAATGGTTGCTTGGGAATAATGAGGTGCATACGTTGTTAACTCTTCGGATTTGCAATATCATGAGCAAGTACTGTGAGAACAAGGACCTCTTCGCCCACTTACAGGGGCCTGTGCCACCAAGATGCTGCGGCCTGCAGGCTGAGACCACACGGGGATCCCTTGCTCGTGGTCTGGTCCAGCCTAAACGCCAGGCAAGGTAGAATGCACCTGTACTCTGTGGGGAGACTGAGGATGGAGGATCACAAGTCGCAGGCTGGCCTGGCCACAAGGCAAAGCCCTGTCTACAAAGTAGCCATGCATGGTGCTGCACACCTGTAGGCCAAGCTGGGAGGCTGAGGCATGGCCAGACCCTGTCTTAAATAAATAAATAAAAGTTGCTTAATTTACAAAAATGTTGAGGAGATCAACAGGTGGCATGGTGGTTAAGGCTCTGGACACTCCACCATCGCTGATCACGGTTCAAGTCTCAGACCTGGTGGCTTGCTTTCTCAATTTCCCTTCTACTCTCTCTCTCTCTCTCTGGTCAGATGGAAATAAATGAATGAATAAATAAATAATTCTTTAAAAGATTTTTTGAAAGTAAGCATTTGTTTAAATAACTATAAACTGTGGTCATAAATTATATTTCATTTGCGCTAAAGATAATGTCTGTATTTGAGAGTCTGGAACATGAATGGGAATGCAGCCATGTAAAAGGCCGTCCATTGGTTCTGACTTTGATAAGAGTACGGATCATGATGCTGTAAAATATGCATATGACTTTTCTTTATTTGTTGAAAAATAATAACAGATTCAAAAGGGAATTATTCAATGAAGATGAGTGAATTTTTTTAAAGAATTATTTATTTGGGGACGTGGTATGGTGGCAACGGTGCTGGATTCCCACATGGCCAACTGTGGTGCAAGTCCCGGACCTGGTAGCTTGCTTTCTCAATCTCCTTTTCTCTCTCTCAAATGAAAGAATAATAATGACAGAGAATAGATTGAAACAGATCATTCTTTTAAAAATCTATAAAAGATTTATTTAATTTAATGTTTTTTTTTAAAAAAATAATTGTTTATTTAATTGTATTTATTATTATTTTTATATTTTAATTTGACCAGAGAAAGAGAGAGGGAAAGTGAGAAAGCAGATCTCCAGGTCTGGGACTTGAACCACAGTTGGCCATGCGAGAGTCCAGTGCCTTTGCCATCATACCATCTGCTAACGCCAAAGATGACTGTTTTCAATGTGGCTTAAATATGTTGCTGATGGAAGAAGGTCATTAAGAGGAAGAAGCCGGGAGGAAAACGTCACTTAACTGTGAAGACATTGGCTCCTAGAAAACAGCATCTGAATTGAGATACTTCTGAAGTAACTGGGATGAAATGAGCTCTGGATTTCAGTCAACATTCAGGTACGCTTGAAACCTGGAGACACTGTAAGATTACCAGGAGCAAAACCAAAAGCTCTCCTCTAGACATGGTGGTGAACACGTACTGAGTCTCAAGGAAAGTCAGAACAAAACCATTAAAAAGGCCTGCATAGCTTGCACAGATGGAAAAACATGACGGAAGTGTGGTGGAGCACGTGGCCAGGGGCAACTTCTGTTATTACTGGAACTTATTTCCCCAGAGTAAATGGATAGTCATCCCGTCTTACCACCCATTTCTAACCCTACCATTAAACCAGGAAAATTACCAGCAATTGCCATGCTTCCTCCATTCTTTGGCTTCTCAGAAAGATAATGAGCATCGCTTTTTCCTGTTTGTGGTATTATATACTTTACGTCTGGCCTCGACATTGGCATACCCTAACCAGTTCATAAAGGCTTACCTAAAGGTGACTTGTGAACACAAAGGCAGTCAACGAGTTAGCCTGAAACCCTCCCTGGGTTATTTCTGTGTATGGACTTGCATTTCTCTCACTTTAAGAAAAAAATGCCTACATAAAAATACCACTTGTTTCTTAAAATCTTGGGGACTGTGGAAGCTCTGGTTTGAATTGCCATCACGGTCTCTCATCTTCAGGCGCTGAAGTGAGAATTACGTAGGGAGTTGCCAGGCAGCCAGCAGCCTCAGGCCGCCCCAAAGCAGGATCTCTCTGGGTAGTACTTCATCCGAGGGGGCCAGTCAGGTTTCCCTGGGATAATTACACCCCCCCCCGGGGACACAAAAGTCCATTCCTTCAGGAATTGCTGAAAGACTGTGAATACAGGTATCTGCTGTCCTGCACAGTATAGAAAACAAGGATCAATAGAAATTAGTGGAGTTGAGAACTGAAAAGAAAGATTTATATGATGTTATTGATCTCCTTGATAGGGCTGCCTCAAAATCAATTTGAGCCCTGGAGCTCATACAAGAGCTAATAGATTCATCTGATTTTCCAAGTTATATTTGCTAGGTATCTCATCACAGCAGTTAAACAATAACTCACCAGGGCCAGCTGGTGGCATGGTGGTTAGGGTGGCTGGATCCTACATGGTCGACTGTGTGGTTTAAGTACCCGACCAATAGTTGGAAATACAAGCTGGGATTTTATGCATGTTCACCCAAAAACCCAAAGGAGAGATAGAGGAGAAGGGATTGTGGGGTGACCGTGCCCTGTCGGGGGTGCTTTCTCACTTTCCTTTCTCGCTCTCTCTCTCTCAAAATGCATTTGCCCTCCAGCAAAAAAAAAACAAGGAACCAGCAGTTGGCATAATGGTTACATTGCTGGGCTTCCCCATAGTCAACCACAGTTTGAGTCCCAGATCCAGTGGCTTAAAACTCATGCTGACCACGTGTGTGCACATAACCAAAATCCCGAGAGGAGAATGGAAGAGAAGAGATTGCATTCCCCCCAACCCCAAGGATGATTTTTTGCTTTCTATCTCTCTATCTTTCTCTATCTCTCCAGAAAGCACACATACTCTATAGCAAAAATCTCTGTCTCAAAAAAAAGAAACAAAAAAAAACTCATTAAAATTGATATCCAAGGGGCCAGCACGTGGCGTGGTGGCTAGGGCACTAGCTCCTACGTGGCCGACCGATGTTGGAGCCCCAGCACGGAGTTATCATTTATGTACTACAATGAGATGATCCGGGGCCAAACTACGTCACAATGAGAAGTCACCACTCCACCAGCAATAAACACACCACCCCCACGTGGGGGGCCCCGGGAAGTCACGCAGGGACCATGATCTGAGACTGGCTGAGATGGGGGTGGAGTGCGGCCTCGAAGACCTTGTTGAGCGTATTGTCCCTCTATCTCTCCTCTCACGGAAGAAGCTGATAACTATCGTCAGCCCCAGCCTGCGGTGCAGCAGCGAGGCCAGGGATCTGGGAGGGTGGAAGCCACATGGCTGCCCATGAGTTGGGGTTCTTGGGTCAGCTGGGAAACTTGCCAAGTCATTGGTCACCCAGGACCCTGCGGGGCTGGAGGGCAGAACGGGGGCCGCACCCTGCCGAGACCCTACTGAGTGTCCTTGTTTGTGTGCACACATGCTCTTCATAACGAAACACGTAGTTTTATTAAAAGTGTGATGTGATATTATTTTGTTTGTTTTTTAATTTTACCTGAAGGTACATGAAAGAGAAAAAGAGAGACAGAGAGAGAGGAAGCACCCCCGTGGGGCGTGGTCAAACCCTCTTTCTCCACCTTCCCTCCTTTCAGGATTTTAGACATGCACGTACATGCACCTGGCATATTTTTCAAGCTGCTGGGTCTAAGACTCAGTCGTGCAGTCAGCCCTGTGGGACCCAGCTGCCTTAACCGCCGTGCCATGGGTTGGCCGTGTTTCTTTATTGATTGATTAATAACCATCAGTTTCTTTCCAATTCTGGTTATTGTGATATCACGATTCACAGGGGAGATGATTTTGAGGGATGATAAGCCAAACATTTACCAATCAATGAGACGATGTATGCTACTTTTAACATACATAATACAAGAAACGATTCTTTACATGCATAAATAAAATCAAACAAAATTCCAACCTGTTCTACCTTATTATTTCATGGGGTGTGAAAGGGACTGCTCTAAACAAAACTTTTTACTGACAAAATGGCATTAGAATAATATCCTTGTCAGGCCACTTCTGTGGCCTGGTGGTTAAGGCAGCTGGACCCCACATTGGTGGCTGCCTGCACTGTGGGAAGCACACCGTATGCATGTGCAAGCATGCCCAAAATCCCCAAAGGAAAGGAAATTAAGGAGAAGGGTTTGGTGATGTTGCCGGCTAAAAGCCCGTAGTCCTTTCTGTGAATATTCGAGAGGCAAAGAGGAGGGAGAAAGGAGTTTATTTAGCTGTGTTCAAGCCCAGGGAGTGGCCGAGAGCCCACGAGCTCACAGGGAAGTCCCAGGACAGAGATTTCCAGCACGGTGTCTATGTACACACCTTGTCCATCCATTGTTATCTGTAACAGAAATCTGGCTAGTTCTGTGTTCATCCTACCCTTGTGATTTTCCCAAAATGGTTCTGTGCATCTTTTCCTTTCACGGAATGTTTATGACCCTGCTTTGGTTCTTTTTTTTTGGGGGGGGTGGTAGTTTTTTGTTTTTGTTTTTTGGGTTTTTTTGTTTGTTTGTTTGTTTTTGCTATAGGGGATCTCTCCAGAGAGACAGAGAGACAGAAAGCGAGAAGTCACCCCCCAAGGGATTGGCCATGCCGCAATCCCTTCTCCTCCATTCTCCTCTCGGGATCTTGGGCATGCATGCACATGCTCCTGGTGTGAGTTTAAGCCACCGGGTCAGGACTTGAACCACAGTCGACTACATGGGAGTCCAGCGACATAGCCATTACACTAACTGCTGGTCCTGTTACTTATTTTTGAGAGTGTTTTGCCTTAGGGCACATGTGCTTGCCAGAGAGAAACAGAGAGAAAGAGAGACAGAGGCAGTGAGTGAGAAAGTGAGAAATCACCACTCCCCACCGCGGTGGTGATGGGGGGGATGAGCCATGCCACAATCCTTTCTCCTCCATTCTCCTCCTAAGATCTTGGACACCTATGAACATGCACAGTGTGATTTTCAAGCCACTGTGTCCAGGACTTGAACCGTTGTCGGCCATGTGGGAGTCCAGTGAAGTAACTGTTACACCATCTGTTAGCAGCAGGTTTATAATTTTTAATCTAGGAAGTCGGTTGATCATTGGCTGAGCTAACTGTTCTCATCTCATCGGCTCTATTCAATGTGGCTGGACCCATTGACTCATCTCATTGGCTCTATCCAATATGACTGGGCCCGCTGACTCATCTCATTGGCTCTATCCAATGGGGCTTAATCAGCTAGACACTGTGCATTGGAAATCTCCTGCCTACATGACCTTGGGCAAGGAACTGTCTGCCCTGGTCAGTTTTTCTCTCCAGCCACATGGGCAGATGGTCCAGTCCCTTTACCCACGTCCATGTTCTAGCTTTCTCTTGCCTCAAATTGAAGTAAAAGTCACCGTGGCCTAACCGGTGAGGTGGAGTTGCTTACTAGAGTGGGATTTCCAGAATGGGCATGTACAGGGCGAGGAGGAATAACCTTACACATAAAAAAAATGTGACAGACAATATTTCTTCTACAGAACGGTTGTAAAACTCCCAAAGAACCACCCCAAAATCACATGACTTTTTTTAGCTGAAAATACATAAAGATGTCAGAAAGCAGAATAAAAAAAGTATGTTTTTCCCAAGGTTAGATCCCATTTCCTTTTTTTCTTATGCTTCAAACCATTTCTTGAGCTTTTCATTTTATTCTAATTGTCATCTTAAAAAAACAACTCTAATGAAATTGCTGAAAGCCTTAGAAAAATGTCTGGAGAGAAGCACGGGGCTAAAGTCACCCGCTCTTACGAGACTGTGAGCTGTAAACAGCGGCCGGGTGCCCAGCACTGCAGCGGCAGACTGGAAGCCGAGAGAGGCTCGCTTTATTGTCTCTCTGATTTGAAATTGATTGGAACACATATACAAATGGGGAAGCTGTCAGGAGCTGTCTGTGCTAAGTTGATAGCTCATCTTTCCCTCTGACCTAAAGCTGTCATGGCATCTTCTCAGGTGGGGAAGGGAGAAGGCAGGCTTTGAACCCGGCAGAAGCAGGAACTGCGACCCAGACACTCCCGGCAGGTGCTGACCGCAGGATCGGGGGCGCCGTGTTTGCTCAACTCCATGCAGGCGGACAGGGCCGCGGGTCGCAGCCGGGGGTGCTCTGCGGCTGCTCACACAGAAGAGCGTGTCCTCGGCCTGAAGGGCATCCAAATGTCATGTGGAAACTCGCTGCCTCTTTTTTCCTAAAGACAAATCTAAGAAAACATCGTTCACCACTTTGGTTCTGTTCTTTTTCCTGTGCAGCCCCGGGTGAAGACATGGTCATCGCACCTCTGGCCTCGACTTTCTTCCTGGCTCGCATTGCTGCAGGAAGAATTCTCTAGGCTAATATTTGGAAGGAACTAACTTATGCTTATCAATTCTGCGTGACAACTCTTTTAGGGGTCCTCCCCATCACCATCCTAACTGAGAGTTAAGTGTACACTCTTGCAGGAGGGCTCCCCGAGTTCCCAAACATCTAGCTTCATTTTCTCGGTCTGTGAAGCGTCCATTGTGGGCCTGGTCTCCTGCACACCTCGTCCCAGACCCTCCAACTCCACACTATGCAGATTTCCCCTCCAAACATGTGTGTGAATGATTTTCCTTGTACCAGGAACCTATCCTGAGTTTTTCTTTATTTGTGATTTCTTCAGATTTTCATCCCGTGCTTAATGTCATTACAGCTAACATGTCCCAGGAACTATTTGATTGTTTCTGCTGGAATAAAGTCTCAGCATAGAAATACAGTTTTACGGGAATCAGCAGTTAGTGTAATGGCTATGTCGCTGGACTCCCACGTAGTCGACGGCGGTTCGCGTCCCTGACCCGGTGGCTTAAACTCACACTGGGCGCATGTGCGTGCGTGCCCAAGATCCCGAGAGGAGAATGGAGGAGAAGGGATTGCGGCATGGCCATCCCCTCTGGGGGGGTGATTTCTCACTTTCTGTCTCTCTGTCTCTGTCTGGCGAGTGCACGCGCCCTAT
>NW_006159999.1:210001-258827 GCF_000334495.1 Tupaia belangeri chinensis | reverse complement strand
TCCAAAAAAAAAAAAAAAAAAAAAAAAAAAACAAAGAAATTAAAAGAAAAAAAGAAAAGCAGTTTTACAATAACAGCAACAGGTAAGAAGCAGGTCATTTGTGGCAACTATAAATAAAAATTCAACACTTTATGATTTTGTGGTATTTCTTGATTTATGCATGCACATCACATACATACTACACACACATGCACACATACATACATGTGTACATACAGACACATACATGTAAAACCTATGGTCATTTCTGGTAAGATAGTATACTCTTAAAATTCAAAAATAGATTCATAATTTAAAGACAGAAAACAAGTCAACAAACAAAATTTTAAATACATTAATGGGGATTAGGCGCAAAATGCAATGTCAAATATTAGTACCAAACGTTATCTAACTCATGTCAGTTACAGATCTAAAAGTAAAGAAGGAGCCAGCAGGTGGGGTAGGAGATACAGTTCTAGACCTCCACATGGCCGAATGCAGTTCGAGTCCCAGACCTGGTGCCTTGACATCACCCTGGGTGAACCTGCGTGCATGCTCAGGATCTCAGAAGGAGAAAAGAGAAGGGAGGGTGGCATGGCTCTCCCCCTAGGAGGTGATTTCTCACTTTCCCTCCTAATGGCTCTCTCTGTTGCTCTCTGGAGAGTACACATACTCTGTGACAAAAAACTTGGAACGAAATAAATAAATGAAATAAGACAATATATTAGATTTTCAGAAACCTAATATGACACATTTTTCTATGCTTTTTTCATGCAAAATTGTGTCGTGACTTTTCCAACAACCCAACTTCACTTGCACTTACAGAGATCATTCGAGATCTAGCATGCATGATACACCCTCACCCAGCCATGGTGGCTTGTCTTCTGGGACCATGTGGAGGCCCAGGTTCATTCCCTAATTGCAGGAAAACATGTCATGCACCAGTGACTGGAGGAGTCCAAGCTGGAGGATCGTGAGTTCAAGGCTGGTCTGGGCAACTCTGAGACAGTCTGAGGAAGAGTCTGCATGGGGGCATCTGTCTGCAGTCCAAGCGGGGAGGCTGGCACAGGAAGGCCTCAGCATGGAGAACTCTATCTAAAGAGAAAAGAATATAGCACACAGCTTGTTTCTTATTGGGTTTTATTTTTACCAGTATAAAAACTACTCAGATCTTTAGTAAGTTCATATAAAATTTTGTGAAATGTTCAAAAATTCCACATTATTTAAAACACAGACATTTTTGGAACCAGCAGATGACGTAATGGTTACATTGTTAGAATCCCATGTAATCAACCACGGTTCAAGTCCCAGACTCGGTGGCTTAAAACTCAGGCCAGGGATGTGTGTGTGTGTGTGTGTGTGTGTGTGTGTGTGTGTATGTGCGTGCATGCCCAAAGTCCCGAGAAGAGAATAGAGGAGAAGTGATTGCAGTGTGGCTATCTCCCCAGGGGGTGATTTCTCACTGTCTCTGTCTCTCTGGAGAGTACACACACCCTATAGCAAAAATCTCTTTAAAAAACAAAACAACAGAAAACCACAACCATGTATAATTTTTCTGTATTTTATTATTTTACTTATATATTCAATTACTGTGTATTATTACATCGTCAAAATGAATTTTCCCAGCATGAATACAGTATATATTAGTCCAGTTAAAGATACTATCATACATATTATCATCAACAGATCATTTTCCATTTTTGAGTACCGTAAATGCTTTGTGTCTTTCCTCTCCCTGTTGGTTTCCTCCCTCTCCCCTGCCCCATCTCCCGCTCTCCTCCCACACGGTCTCCAGAATGCACGGTTACTCTCCAGGCCTGTAACCCTTCCAGCCTTTCCGTTTCCGCCATAGAGGGCAGACATTCAGTATATATTGAGTAGGGAACCAGGTGTAAATAGAAAGAAGACTCTCAATAAAAAAATAAGAAGAATAATTAAAAATAGAGAAGGCTCTCAGTTTCTTTTAGCATACACTCAATATTAACAAGTAGTGAATTTGAGTGAAGAAATTCATGTCGAATATTACTAAACGCGAGCATAGGACTCAGGCGGTGGAGAAGCAGCAACGCCACTGTATCCGCATGTGGGAGGGGCTGGGCTGGAAAGACCACTCCAAGCACGCCAGCATCCCGACTTCCGGTCACAGAGATTAGGTGTGGGTGGCGGTGTAGGGACCACGGGGAAGGTGCTGTCTCTCTCGTAGGAAAAATAAACTTTAAAGAAAAAAAAAAAAAAAGCAACCTGCCACCTGACACAAATGGAGAGAAGCGTACTGTCAAAGCATTCTTTAATAGGGGCCAATAGGCGGTATGGTGGTTAAGGCTCTGGATTCACACATGGCCAACCATGGTTTGAGTCCTGGACCTGGTGGCTTGAAAATCCCTCTGGGTGTGTGTTCATTTCTGCCTCAAATTCTGAGAGGCAAGTGAAGGAGAAGAGATTGTGGTATGGCCATCCCCTCTGGTGGGGGGGATTTCTCACTTTCCCTCTCCTGCTCTCTATGTCTCTCCAGCAAGCATGGGTACCCTATGGCAAAAACTTAAAAAAGAATCTTTTAATAAACCTCTATTATTGACATTGTAACAAATATGTTAGAATAGCAACAAATTGCAAACATGTCACTAGAATAGTTTCCTAGTAAACATGTAGGAAAAAACACTCAGTATGTGAAGCCAACATAATTGATAGATTCTGCTCTCTGTGTCTCTCCAGCAAGCATGGGTACCCTATGGCAAAAACTTAAAAAAGAATCTTTTAATAAACCTCTATTATTGACATTGTAACAAATATGTTAGAATAGCAACAAATTGCAAACATGTCACTAGAATAGTTTCCTAGTAAACATGTAGGAAAAAACACTCAGTATGTGAAGCCAACATAATTGATAGATTAATTTTATTACAGAATATTTAACATTTTCACAATCCAGGTGGATGAAGTTTCAGATATTGCTTTTTTTATAATTTGTTATTTAAAAATTTTTAAAAAGGTGATAAAAACATGAATATCAAAAACTAATTTTTAGGGACCAGCAGTTAGCGTAATGGCTATGTTGCTGGACTCCCACGTAGTTGACTAAGGTTCGCGTCTAGGACCCTGTGGCTTAAAACTCATGATGGGCGCATGTGCGTGTGTGCCCAAGATCCCGAGAGGAGAATGGAGGAGAAGGGACTGTGGCATGGTCATCCCCACTCGGGGGTGATTTCTCACTTTCTTGACTCTTTTTGTCTGTCTGGCGGCCGCTCCCAGCCTATAGCAAAAACCTCTCAAAAAAAAAAAAAGCCTAATTTTAAAAGATTTATTATTTGTTTATTTATTTTTAGAATTTGTTATTTTTTGTTTTTGTCATAGGGTGTTAACACTTGCTGAAGAAGACAGAGAGAGACAGAGAGGAAAAATGAGAAATCATCCCTCAGAGGAGATGGCCACACTGCAGTTCCTTCTCCAGTCTCTTGGAATTTTGGGCCTGTACTCACATCCAACCATGTTTTCAAGTCACTGGGTGTGAGACTCGAACCGTGGAGTTGACCATGTGGGATCCAGTACCTTAACCACTATACCACCTGCTGACCCTGAAAAACTAAACTTTTTAAGTGTTTAGATTTTAAAATTTTCTATTACGTAAGGTGACAAAAATATAACACTGCCTGTATTAAGAAATTAAAGCAAAAAAAAAAAAACCCTACAAGATCTTCATATATAAGCCATATTGTATGCATCATGGGAAAACAACGCTGGTTAGGGAAGTGTTTTATGACAGTTTTGTCAAATAAAATCTTTATTAACTTCATTTTTGTTTCAGTTTTGAGACAGAGAATTTCAATCTCATTGTGTTCAGAGTTACTTGTAATCCTAATTGAAGTGACGTAAAAATTGCTTTTATCTGGAAATCCATTGTATATCCCTATGAAAGTTTAAAATGTGAGGATTTCAAATGATACTTTAAATTATTAATACTTGAACTCTAGATATTTTTGGAAATTGTTGCATATTTTCCTGCTAATGTTAATAATCTAAATGAATTCGATTAGCATTCATAAAGTACCCTTCTTTTAAGTGTTTTCAGACTGTCAGCATTAAAATTAAAGCCTACAATTTGATTTCAACATGGAAGGAAAAATAAATTTGACTATTTAAAAATATTGAATTGTTATGTAATAGATGAAACTGAAGCTGTTAATTTTATGACATTTTGAGATTCCTAATGAATATTATCAAAGAAACATTTCAGGCTCAATATGAACTAATTAAGAAAAGCGAGTACTTCGACTATTGGTAAGGTAGTGATTTGATTTTGAAAAGTAGAAATCTCTGCATGGCAAGCTTCCAGAAGTATTTAGCTGGAAAACATAAAGAGACAGCCTAGGACTGCTTAGATGTATTTACAGCTGTTATCTGTAAATCAGGGCCTTCTCTGCACTGTGACAGGAAAGGCAAGTGTTGAGGAACAAGTTAGAAACTAAAACTGAATTAGACGTGAGACCATTTATACTAACAACGCGCTTTTGTTCTGCTTCCCAGGAGAGAGCTCCACGCACGTGCCCATCTGACAACACAGGGTCTGTCGCGTGAAGTGGAAAACCTCTGAGCAGAGAGACTGCTCCAGACACAGGGCAGACGGAGAGGCAGTCCCGACGTGGGGCAGCTCCTGTTTTGTTTTTCTGTAAAAAGAGGTGGAGACAGCGATTCCAAGATGGATTATCGCTCCAAATCAAGCTGACAGTAGGTACACTACACTGTGTGCACAAAAGAATAAGTAATTAACGGGGTAATAGTGATCAGGCAGGTATTGGGTTTCCTAATGCTTGAACTAGAGACAGAGAGAAAGAGAGACAGAAAATGAGAAACCAAGCCGCCAAGTCCGGGACTCGAACCGCGGTCGGCCATGTGGGAGTTCAGCGTCCTTAACCACCATGCCACCTGATGGACCCTAGTCTACTGTTCAAAAAGTGGTCATAAGACAGGCCAGACAGGGGCACAGCAGGAAAACATGGCACTCTGCCATACCGACCCAGCGGGAAGGTTCTATGTGACCTCCAGAGACCTCCCTGAGTATGCCATGTACACACTAAAGAAAATGAAGTCCGTTTCTCAAACTCATCCAGCCCTGTCATCTGGGGCCGACTGGAACTGGGGTTCAGGTCATGCCATCGAAACCCTGTTGAGGGTGTTCTCTCTCTCTGTCTCTCTTTCTTGTGGGAGAAAAGTAAATTAATATACCTTTTTTTAAAGATTTTACATAGAGCACATATGCTTGCTGGAGAGAGACAGACAGAGACAGAGAGGGAAAGTGAGGACTCACCCCAACCCCCAGGGGAGATGGCCACATCCCCGTCCTCCTCCTTTCAGGTTTTGGGCACACATGCGCTCACACATACCTGGTGTGAGTTTCAAGCAACCAGGTCCAGGAGTAGCTGAATTGTGGACGACCATGTGGGAGTTCAGTGACTTAACAACCATGCCACTTGGGACCAGCAGTACTCACACATACCTGGTGTGAGTTTCAAGCAACCAGGTCCAGGAGTAGCTGAATTGTGGACGACCATGTGGGAGTTCAGTGACTTAACAACCATGCCACTTGGGACCAGCAGTTGGTGTAATGGCTAAATCGTTGGGCTCCCCTCTAGTCGACAGCAGTTCAAGTCCTGGACCTGGTGACTTGAACTCTTGCTGGGCGCATATGTGTGCTTGCCCAGGATCCCAAGAGGAGAATGGAAGAGAAGGGATTGAGGCACAGCTATTCCCCCTGGTGGGTGATTTCTCCTCCACTCTCCTCTCAGGATCTTGGGCATGCATGCACACGCGCCCGGCGTGAGTTTTAAGTCACCGGGTCCGGGACACGAACCACTGTCTACTACGTGGGAGTCCAGCGACATAGCCATTACGCTAACTGCTGGTCCCAAAAAGATGAGTGATTTTTAGAACTTCAAATTTTGAAAGCTGTTTTCCCTCCTGTTTCACCATAGCTAGTTATAATTCTTTCTTTGGGAAGAACCACATCAGGGTTGGTGTAACATGGGAGAACTTTGGTCAGTTGTGGCTTCTGGACCCTGAGATGTCACTCCGTCATCTTTCCAAACAAAGCTATTATTGAGAATGACCCAGGGGAAGACAAATCTTTTTTTTTTTTTTTGCTATAGGGCTCGTGCACTCACCAGACAGACAGAGAGAGACAGAGAGACAGAAAGCAAGATATCACCTCCCCAGTGGGGGATGGCCACACCACAATCCCTTCTCCTCCATTCTCCTCTCAGGATCTTGGGCATGCATGCACACGCGCCCGGCGTGAGTTTTAAGCCACCGGGTCCGGGATGCAAACCGTAGTCGACTACATGGGAATCCAGCGACATAGCCATTACGCTAACTGCTGGTCCCAAGACAAACCTTTAAGAACCTGTGACAGTGGTTTAGGTGGAGTAGAAGTGGCTAAAGGTCTTCCTGTTGGTGGGAGAGGCTGGATGGCGCCTTCCAGTACCATCTGAAGATGTGGCGTGCTCTGTCGGCCTCTCGTTTATCTGTGGAAAGGTGGAAGGGAGTTCTATTGCTGATAACAGAAAACACCTGAAACTGGGTGATTATGAAAAGAGATGTTCTCAGCTCACAGTTCAGAGATCCAAGTCCAGGGGTCACGTGGGAGGGTCTTGCAGAGTCCTAGGGCATCACCTCACCAGGGAGGGGCGAAATGGGGCAGAGCATCCCCGTCATGAGTCTCTGTTCCAATGTCTCTTTATTTTCTGCTAGAGCATGTGTCCTCGCCAGCAAGAAAGAGACAGAGACTGAAAAGGAAAGTGAGAAATCACCCTCCCAGGGAGGATGGCCGTTCTCCTCCTGGAATCTGGGGCAGGCACGCACACGTGCCTGGCATGATTCTCAAGCTACTAGGTCCGGGACCCCAACCACGGTTGGCCATTTGAGAGTCCAGAGGCACAGCGACTATGCCGACTGCTGGCCCCCTCATTGTCTCCTCTTACAAATCAATCAGGACTCAGTCATGGGGTTCCCTTCCAACCTGGCCACCTTAATCCTAATCTTTTCCTAGAAGCCCCGCCTTTTGTTACTATAGTGTGATTAAGGTTTTAAACCTCTTGTCTATCATGAATCCCAACACGGGAACTTTGGAGGAATACGCAAACCATAGCAACTCTCTTGTCTATTATGAATCCCAACACAGGAACTTTGGAGGAATACGCAAACCATAGCAGGGGTGAGGGGGTGGATAATTTTTACTATTGGTGGGTAGAATGGGAAAGAAAAAAATTGTTAAGGATTTCTTTTCTTTCCTTCCTTCCTTCCTTCCTTCCTTCCTTCCTTCCTTCCTTCCTTCCTTCTTTCTTTCTTTCTTCCTTTCTTTCTTTCTGTCTTTCTGTCTGTCTCTTTCTTTTTTCTTTCTAGAGAGAGATTTTCACGATAAGGCATGTTCACTCATCAAAGAGACAGAGAGATCGCATCCCCAGGAGGTATGGCCACACTGAAAATCCTTCTTCTCCATTCCCCTCTTCTTTTGGGCACACACACACATGCAATTAGTATGAGTTTTAAGCTACCAAGTCCGGAACTCGAACCATGGTTGACTATGTGAGAGTCCAGTGACGTAACCATTATGTTATCTGCTGATCTCACTTGTTAAGGACTTCTGAGGAAACCGGAATTGGATATATATAGAGTAACATACCTTGGAGAAATGCTAATGTGCTCAAAGAACTAATTGACCAGATTTGGGCAATTTTCCGAAAAACAAAGCAGCAACATGTGAGCAGTGGCAGCTCCCAGATCAACAGCATGCATTAAGATCTCTTCGGAATGACATTTCGGAACATGTTTCAAATAACGTAACTGCTGCAGTGGTGTGGAAGAGGTTTGGATTCTTATATACTCATCTTTGTAACATTGATTTCAGGAGGTTCATTTCCAGGATGTTAATCAAACTTGGCGAAAAGTTGTTTTAGATTAATTTTCTTGTGAACTAAAAATCAGTACGGTGACAATTACTGTATTCTCTTGTCCTAGCTGGTGAATGCCATGTAACACCACCGAGTGAGGGACCCCAGGGCCAGGCTGTGGAGAACAAAAGCACGCGTGCCCAGGGCCCACAATGGCACAGGCTGAGAGCCCCGCAGACAGCTGCCGGCCAGCCCGGCTCCAGAGGACCATGCAGGAGCTCGCTCAGTACAGAACATGGGCCACTCCATGCCATTCAGGTCCAGCAGGTCTAGGATAATGCCTGCGAACATGCATTTCTTTGCAAGTTTTTCAGGAAATTCTAAGTCACCAGGAATTGGAAACATTAAATAATTGTTTCCGTCCTTCCCCAAGAAATTCGTAGCACCCTCTCCCTTGGGAAGACCTGCCTTTTATTGCTTCCATGCCCATGTCCATTGGACCAGCTGGTGCACCCAAGGTCTTTGTGAGTACATACTCCACAAAGGAGCTCACTTTGCTTTGTAGAGTATGCATCCTTTACAGTGCTGCGTCTCTTATGGAGAGATTAACTTCCTTCCAAAAACTTCACTATGCCCTTTATTATCACTATGTATTTTTCCCCATAGGGTGCACACATTTTCCAGAGAGAAACATGGAGAGGAAAAGTGAAAAATCACCCCCCCTGGGGAAAATAGCTATGCAACAATCCCTCCTCCTCCACTCTCCTCTTGGGATTTTGGGCACGAAACACACGTGCCTGGCATGATTCTCAAGTCTCCGGGTCTCGGACTTGAACTATGGTGGGCCATGTGGGAGTCCAGGGCTTTAACCACCACACTACCTGCTCACGCCTCATATTATCCCCTATTAACAAAAGGAGGAAGGAATCTGAGGTCAGCTGTCAGCATAGTGGCTAAGGCACTGGACACCTGCATAGTCCACCATGGTTTGAATCCTGGACCTGAGGGTTTGAAAAAAATCACACTTGGCATGTGTGTGTGCATGCCCAAAATATCGAGTGGAGGAGAAAGGATTAGAGCACGACCCCCCCAGCACCACCACCCGGGGAGTGATTTCTCATTTTCCTCTCTCTGTGTCCGTCTCTCTCCAGCAAGCATGCGCCCTAGAGCAAAATCCAAAAAAATAAAAAGAAGAGGGGATAAAGTCTCCGAAAGGTTAAATATCTATTTCAGGGCCAAGAGTAAGACCTCTGTTCTCAAAACCTTCCCACAGGATGTCATCAATATAAATATTATGTGAGAAGCGAGATTAAGGTTTGAAACCTGCCACGGCAGTCACCACAGCAGCGAAACAAAGCAGCCCTGGCGTCTCACTGCCTCCTCATCTCATTCCCAAGCCCTCTGTACTTTGTAACACCATACACAGAAACCTTTCCATGAAGTCTCCCCTCCAACACCTTGCTCTTCAATTTTAAGGTTTGAGGCTAGAAGGTGCTGTGGAGTTTAAGTAACTGGATCCCCGGGTTTGAGTCCCAAACTCTGGGGCTTGAGAATTATGTTGGTTGTGTGCTTGCCCAAGATCCCAAGAGGAGAATGGAGAAGAGATGGCAGCATGGCTACCCCGTCTGGGGAGGCGCTTTCTCACTTCTTGCTGTCTTTCTCTGGCCAGTCTACATGCCCTATAAAAATTTAGGGTTTCTGCAGTTTCAACATAGCCTCAATCTTTTATTTTTATTTTTTATTTAGCCTGGTCTGGGGAGGTGCTTTCTCACTTCTTCTTGCTATCTTTCTCTGGCCAGTCTACATGCCCTATAAAAATTTAGGGTTTCTGCAGTTTCAACATAGCCTCAATCTTTTATTTTTATTTTTTATTTATTTATTTTTTTGACTGTAGGGTGTGTGAGCTCACCAGAGAGACGCAAAGTGAGACATCTCCACCCATGGAGAAGGGTCACGCTGCAATCCCTTCTCCATTCTCCCCTCAGGATTTTGGGCATGCACGCACGTGTGCCCAGCCTGAGTTTTAAGCCACTGGGTATGGAACTTAAACCATGGTCGACTACTTGATATAATCCAGTGATGTAATAACCATCACGCCATTTTCTGGCCACGCCTCTGCTTTATCTCTTTAAGAATTATGATAGTTTTAAACATGTTTGCTCTCCCTTGAGAGGAAGGATTTATGTCCCTTCGTTTGATTCTCAGGGAGATTCTCTGAGTCAACTGAGAAATGTCACTGTGTCTGACTTTGGAGGCTAGATCATTAAAAGACATGCAGTTTGTGTCCAGCAGGTGGCGTGGTGGTTAGGGCGCTGAACTCCTACATGACCGACCATGGTCAAGTCCCAGACCTGGCAGCTTGAAAATCATGGCGGGCATGTGTGCCTGTGTGTTCAAAACCCCAGGGGGGAACGAGAGAAGGGACAGCAGCATGATCATCCCCCCGGGGAGTGATTTCTCATTTCCCCTGTCACCGTCATTCTCTGTGTCTCCAAGGAGCTTATGTACCCCATGGCAAAAACCTAAAAAAAATAAAAGAAGAAGAAGAAGAAGAGGAGGAGAAGGAGGAGGAGGAGGAGGAGGAGAAGAAGAAGAAGTTCAACTACCCTGAAGCCCTGAAGCAGCTACACTGGAGAGGCCACACGTAGGTACCCACCGACCACGTAGCTAAGACCAGACTTTACCGCTCCATCAAGGTGCAGGCGTGGGAACGAACTTGCTGTTTTGGAAGTGCTCCTTCAGTTCCGCCCACTGTCTTCCCCACTCAGGGTCCAGAATCATGAGACAGAGGCAGTCCATGAGTAAAATAAAGCTGTAGAAACAACTCTTCATAAACAAGTGCTGTTGGGTACCCCTGAGTCTGAACTGGCTGCAACCTGGCTGTGGATACCCGGAACAGGAATCACGATGAATTCGATTTGGCTTTAGGTCTTGATTCCTTATCCCCCATGCAGACCAGGACGCTCCTGTTCCACGTGAACGACACCCCAGATGTTAACTGGCGCTTTTCTTCACAAAGACCATCCAGGGAAATGTTCTCCCTAAACTGCCTGCTCTTTGCTGTCCCCCATGACGTAAATGGTTGCTGTTGTCAAATCCAGGCGTTCGAGTGGTACATAGTGCAAACGAGAAATATTTTTTTGTAAGAGTTTTTCTTTCATGAGCAAGAGAGACTGAAAACAAAAGAGAGAGACAGAAAGATGGACGTCTCCAACATCACGGCACACCTGCACCAGACTCACTCGGCGAGGTCTCCAGAGGCAGACAGAGGGCCTCCCCCATGGGTCAGCCTTGCGGAAAGTTTCATCCCTGCTCCCCCCCCATCCGGTCCCCAAGCAGGAAAATGCTTCCTGAGGGCTGGTTTTTGGTGTGTGGGCCTACATCTTTTCACTTCAAATTAATAGTGCTATTAAAATTTTTAGGGGCTAGCAAGTGGTGTGGTGGTTAAGGTGCTGGCCTCTCACATGGCAGACACAGTTCGAGTCCTGGACCTGGCAGGCTGAGAATCACACCGGGCACATGTTCCTGTGTGCGCACAGTCATGGGAGGAGAAGGGAGTGCCGTATGGCCATTTCCTCTGGGGGAATGATTTCTCACTTTCCCTCTCACCACCTCTGTCTCTTTCTGTGAGTGCACATGCCCTATGGCAAAAACTCTTTACAAATTTAGCATAGTAATGACAAACGACAAGATTTCCCTCACATGACTAAACTTTAGACAGACTTCTTCGTCCCTCTAAATCTCTGATCTCTCTCTCTCTCTCTCTCACCTTGGACCTTAAATCCAGGCAGCCCAAACACAGAGGCTTCTCCCTCCCCTTTTCTTAGAGCATTTATTGTAAAAACTTGCAATTGTATATTCTCCGCCCTTTCAATTGTTAGTCTTTTAAGAAGGCCTCTTGTTAGTTTTATGGCCCAGGAATGACTTTCTCAAGGACCTGAGAGGAATCCCTTCAAACATAATCACCGGGAAGACAGCAAGTGTCCCATGGCCCAGGCTGGAGGGTGGGTAGAAGCCTCACCGAGGTGTACCCTCTCCAGCGCAGAACCGCCTCCTGCCTCTAGGTGAGAGAATGCTGTCCTCCAGGCAAAGCCAACCCGCAGAGACAAACTGGCATGGCAACAGAAGCATGGGATTCGTGTAAATCCAATCTCCATGACTATTTATGAGCTGTTCGACATAAGCACTGTATTTAAACTCCCACACTATCTCTGCTTCCTCAGGGGATACTCATAGCTTTTCCATACGATGGTCAAACTCCTCATCTTTCGTTTTTGTTAAATACACGAATGATTTCAAAAACACTTGAGGAGTTCCTCCCTCTACCTTTGGCACATAAAGTAGGAAAATGCCAAGTGTCACAAGAAAAAATCAAGCTCCTTGTTAAGCGAGATGCACAGGAATATCAGCTCCTAAAATGGGATCACATGATGTGGTCCTTGATCATGGCTTCTCTCATTTAGCAGGTCTTTATAGTTTTTAACTGATGTGTGCATGCTTTACAATGTTGAGCTGTATGTCATGTGACTTTAATCAATCATCTTTATTTTTTTTTAAAAGTTTTTTAAGTTTTAAATAAAAGGAAAGAGGAGCCTGCCTGGATCATGACGGTTAAGGCTGCTGTATCCCATGTGGCTGACCATACAGTTCAAGTCCTGGACCCAGAGGCTTGGAAAATATGCCGGGCACACATGCATACATGCCCAAAATCCCAAAAGGAGGGAGCAGTGGAGAAAGGATTGCTGAATGACCACATCCCATGGGAGGATGTTTCTCACTTTCTTTCTCTTGCTGTATCTCTCTTGGAAGTACACACTTCCTATGGAAATATTTAAAAAAAAAAAAAAGAAGAAAAGAAAGAAAGAAAGGAACCAGTGGATGACATCATGGTTATGTCCCTGGACTCCCACATAGTCAACCATGGTTCAAGTCCTTGACTCAGAGGCTTATAACTTAAGCTGGGTGCATGTGCATGCATGACTAAAATTCCAAGAGGAGAATGGAGGAGAAGGGATTGCAGTGTGGCCATCCCTTGTGGGGGTGATTTTTGCTTTCTGTCTCTGTCTCCCTGGTGAGCACATGCACCTTTTAGCAAAAATCTCTCTTAAGATAGAAAGAAAGAAAGAAAAAGAAAGAAAGAAGAAAGGAAGAAAGAGAGAAAGAAAGAAAGAGAAAGAAAAGAAAGAAGAAAGGAAGGGAGGGAGGGAGGGAAGGAGGAAGGAAGGAAGGAAGGAAGGAAGGAAGGAAGGAAGGAAAAGCAAGCTTTACTGGTGGTGATTTATAGTGTTCAGGAAGGTAGCGTAATCATGAAGTGAAAGCTGGCCGCCTTGATATTTTACCCAGAAACTGAGCTAGTCAAAAAAAAAAAAAGAACAACAAACAAAGAAAAAGAAGTGACCAGAAGCCCTGACTGGATCTATAATTTTATGACAATATAATATTTATACTTCTCACCTAGAAATAAAATCTATGACTCACTGAAAACCATACTTTAAAATGCCTTATTTTATTATTTAGTATTGTAGTTTTGTTTTCCTTGAAAAAAATATAATAGATTATTTTAGTTGAAAGCAATTTTTGAAAAAGCAATAAAAAATGAGGGGAAGTGAGAAATAATGGGACCGGCCCAGTGGAGGCATAATTTTGAAATATGTACATTAAGAAACTATTACAGGGATGTTGGAGGCCAGAAAGGTAGGGGGAATCAAATAATCATTTCTTCCACTTGTTCTGTGAGTGGCCAAGCTGTATGCCTGGTATTTGTCAATGTTAATTCCATTCAAACTCAGAGCAGAGTTAGAGAGTAGCTCGCACTTTATAGGTGGGGAAACACAGGCTTTGCAGGTCATGGAAGGGGTCCTTGGTCACGTGGTTAGTGCCGAGGACCTTACCAGCCTCTCCTCTCCTAGGATCCCTTCTGCAGGTAGGCAGAGTGAGGCTCCCACTTCTGTGTCGTGAGCAGAAGCAACTGACGTGGGTATGAGCCCCTTTGAAGTCGGCTCTCCTTCCTAGGCTGACTCAGGAGATTAGGCGTTCTGGATGACCTTGCTGCAGAACTCAGGAGCAGCTATCAGCTAACAGCAACACGTTTCTTTTCTTTTTCCTTTAAAGAATTATTTAATGTGGGGACCAGCAGTTAGCATAATGGCTATGTCGCTGGACTCCCATGTAGTCGACTGTGGTTCGAGTCCCGGACCCAGTGGCTTAAACTCACACCGGGCGCATGTGCGTGCGTGCCCAAGATCCTGAGAGGAGAATGGAGAAGAAGGGATTGCGGCGTGGCCATCCCCTCTGGGGGGGCGATTTCTCGCTTTCTGTCTCTCTGTCTCTCTCTGTCTGACGAGCGCACGCGCCCTATAGCCAAAAAAAAAAGAATTATTTAATTTTATTTATAATTATTATTTTAATATGCTATAGGGCATGTGTGCTCACCAGAGACAGAGTGAGAGAGAAAAAAAGTGAGAAAGCAAGCCGCCAGGTCCAGGACTCAAACTGTGATTGGCCATGTGGGAGTCCCGTGCCTTAGCCACCACACCACCTGCTGGCCCCAAACACTGAGTTTCTACATGGAAGATGGCTGCTAGAGTCAGTTACTCCAACCTGCATAGGGCTTTGCATCAACGAGAAATCAAGATGCACATATTCAGTGTCATTAGCAACCAGACCATCCTGATGGTCAGTTTTTTAACTCGCGGTTTTATTGCCAGAGGGCACATGCACTTGAGAGAAAGAAAAATCTCCCTCTCAACGAGACGTGGTCAGGACGCCGTCCTTTTCCTTCCATTTCTCCCTCCTGCTGGAATTTTTAACTTGCAGACACACTTGGTGCTTGGTGTGGTTTTCGATCTACGGAAGCTGGGATTTGAACCACGGTCAGCCATGTGGGATCCAGCTCCCAGTGCATAGCATTTAACCACTGCTCAGTGGCACCAGTGACCTGATGGTCAGCTTGCAGCGTTTTCCTTTCTTTTTCTCCCTTCAACAACCACAGTCCCTGTCTCTGTCTTAGACTGTGTTATTGTGTGTGACCCCGTCAACTCTCTTTTGGGAGAGTCTTTAGGCAAATCTCTCCACGAAGTGCTTGGTCTCTTTGACTTTTTAACACCAATCAACTCACAAATCAAAATAGTATTATGTCCTATAGCTGAATGATTTATCGTTTACCTGATTTATCTTGTAGAAAACTCCCCAAGGAACACAAACACACTTTCGAGTCAGTTGCTCTACTCACTCTAGGTATTCGCCTAGATGAAATTGTTGTGAGTTCAAGACCATCTAAGTCCTTTGATCTGTCAGTCAGACTTGTTCTCAGTCAAAGGTGTGTTGTAGTCCTTAATATTTTCTTATCTAAGAACCCTTTATAAGAATGATTTTGAAAAATTCTTCCTTCCAAATAGCAAAGCTACAATAAAAAATTCAGCCTTTAAATACAGACCTGATCCCTTAAAGGCACAGAATACATAAATTCATCTTATTAATGCAGTTCAGATTTTGTTTTGTGAGGTGTTTTGCATTTTCAGATTAATTTATAAGTGCTTTTATTTGAGAATTTGGGGCATTCCATTTTTAGGAATAGTGAATGAATGAAACACAGGACATGAGTACAGATGTTCTGTGAGGGCAAATATTCCACATTTTAATAGTGCCTCCAGGGTTGTGGAAATTCCCAGAGGTCTGAAACCTGAATCAAATTCCTATTATTTTTTTATTCATTTGAATTTGTAAATTCATACATTATCCTGGAATTGACTGAAATCTAAAAGGAAAGGTGGTTAATTTTGGTAAATAATACAGGAAAAAAACAAAATGCCAATTAGACAACGCTTTACATACTAGCTATGGACAGGTAACTATCATTCCTTAGTTCTTGTTATAATTTGACTGACACTATGCTAAAATTTCTTGTTGCATTTGCATTTTTGTGTGTGCTTGTAGTTTTTGCTGTAGGGCGTGTGTGCTCACCAGAAAGAGAGAGAAGAACAGTGAGAAATCACTTTCCAGGAAGGAAGGTCGCCATCCTTCTCCAATCATTCTGCAATACCTTCTCCTCCACATTCCTCATGGGATTTGAGGGTATGCACACACACATGCCAAGGTTGATTTTCAAGCCACCTGATTCAGGGCTTGAACCACTCAGTTGGCTACATGGGATCCAAGTGCTTTAACCTCCATGCCACCTACTGGCTCTGTATTTGCGTTTCTTAAGCAAGGTAAAACATTTGAACCAATGAAAATTAAGAGTCTACCAGCTTCTCTGACTGTGTCGTAGAAATGTGCCCGGGACCAGCAAGTGCTGTTGTGATTAAGGCACTGGAATCCCACATGACCAACAGTGGTTCGAGTCCTATACCTGGTGGCTTGAAAAATCACACGGGGACATGTGTGCATGCCCAAAATCCCAAGAGGAGAATGGAGGAGAGTGGGCTGTGGTGTGACCATTCTCCCTGGGGTGTGATTTCTCACTTTCTCTCTCTCTCTCTCTCTCTCTCTAGTGAGTGCAAGGTACCTGTGGCCAAAATAACTTAATAAATAAATAAATAAATGTGTGCATAAGCAGATACTTCTGGAGTAACAGCCTTGGGAAAAAAAGGCAGAGAGGAACAGCCTCACACTTGATGCAGAAGAGCAAGGTAGACTCCTCCAGCTGAGAGCTGAGATCTTACCAAGCCACAGGACTGCCTTGCTGGTTTGGATAATGGTTAATGCCCTGAGACTCTATCCTCTCCAGACCCTTCAGGACTTGGTTAAAAGTTGGCAGAACCCAGTTCTGCTAAGACATGGGCCAGGCAAATTCTCTCGAAGCTCGTACCAGTCTTGTCTGTCTGCATAAAGGGATCGTCTGTTGGGACCGGCAGTGGTGTGGTGGTTAAGGGTACTAGACTCCCACATGGCCAACCGTGGTTCAAGTCCTGGACCTGGTGGCTTGTTTTCTCACTGTCTCTCTCTCTCTTTCTCTCAATCTGTCCCTCTCTGGTCAAATTAAAACAAATAAATAAGTAAAATAAATAAAGTTCTATAAAAAATATATTAAAAAAGAAGAGATAGTCTCTTGTAGGAACTAAGAATGGAGGCAGAGGGGGAAAGCCACTGTCCGTCCAGCATTGCGTTACGTGTGCTCATTTACATAACGTGTGTGTGTGTGTGTGTGATTTTCTGCTTCTTTTTCCAGCTAGGAGACCATCTAAAACATGCCGTGAGACTACAGCTGGGAACTGAGCCACTGGGTTAGGTCTGTGGGGCTGACATATTCTACGGAGAAACTGAACAGGCTGCGTTCAAGCTCGAGCCAGCAAGTGCAAAGCGGGAAGTGGAGGGAGGAGATCCCAGCCAAGGTCCATGAAGGTGGAGACTAGAGACCTCCCTATTTATTCCTAACTCAAGTCAAAGCCCACCTTCTCGTTCATCTTCCCAGCTGTCTCTTTCAGAAGAACTGGTTCCTTACAGTCTTTCTCTTGCATTTTGTTTTGATCACTGAAGGACATGCTCAGACTGAGACAAGTGGTGACGCAGGGAGGGTGTGAGAGGGTTTCATGACAGCGGTGCAGCTCGAAGGCTTGTCTCTAGGACAGTGTTGGGGAGGTGTGAGACTCTCCTGGTGTGCAGACACCAGGATGCTATGGACGTACCTTTGCACGGTGGTTCGCCCCAATGACAAATGCAGCCTGCATCTGCCACGATGCTTCAGCCACATAATGAGCACGTGAGCCGACGAGCCATTGAACCAGGCCGTGAACCAGTGTTGGGCCTGATTGCATTTCAGATGTGCATTAACCATTTACCACAATTGGAAGCACTATTGGGAAAGCCTCTAAAATGATTTCCAGTTTGATTTAAATAAACTGAAATCTTTAAAATCTAAGCAAAAAGAGATCGCTCGTGGAATGTACAAATGCAACTGACAGATGACAGGCATCTGACATAGGCTGCTTTTGTATTCACTCCTGGCCATATCTGAGCTTCTGCTGGACTGATAGTGGTTACACGTACAAGATCGTTGAATAGATTGTGCTTACAAATGATCCAAATTTGTGGTCCTGAAATACCATCAAAAGTTTTATCTCCTCAGCTTTTAGCATGTTATAACAGACAGAAGCTGAAATCTTACTGCTTTCACATTTTACGCAACAAAAACAATATCCAATTGACCTTAATTCAAATAACCAACAACCTGTTGATAAGACAAATCTGCGTTTATGGATTCCCACCTGAGAGTACTGGCAGAACGTTGGCAGCGTCCCTCAGGAGAATTAGAAATTTGGTGAAAGGAGGATCTTTCACGATGAAGTAGTGTTTAGGAATGAAAAAGGATCATGATATTTTGCATGGTGGAAACAACAAGGACATTTTTTGTTTGTTTGTTTGTTTTAACTTTTGCTATAGGATATATGCACTGGCCGGAGACAAGAGAGAGAAGAAAAGCTAGAAATCATCCACCGGGGGCATGGCTGTGCTGCAGTCCATTCTATTCCAGTCTTCTCTTCAAATTTTGGGCAAAAATGGACATGCACCCAGAGTGTTCTGAAGTCGTGATATCTGGGACTCAAACTGCAGAGTAGGCCATACGGGATCCAGTGCCTTAACCTCTATAGCACCTATTGGCCTGAGAAAGACAAAATTTTATGGTGAAGGATTCAAATAATTATAGGGCACAAGCTATTGCTTTTCAGCTGGAGAGTTGGTGAATTTTTCAGCAAATTCATGTAATAGAGGATGAAGCCATTATTCTAGGTGCAAGAAAAATGAAATGATGCCATTAAGGACAGCATCGTAGCAAAGTCAGGGGGTTTAGACATCAAGATATAGCTTTACTTCCCAGCATCTAGGCTGAGCGTGGAGACACAAACTCATTTCTCAATACGATTCCTACTTATGTGGCTCTATGTAAGAAATACCACAATGAGGGACCAGCAGATGGCAGAATGGTTTCATCTCTGGACTCCCGTATAGTCGACCATGGTTCAAGTCCTGGACCCAGTGGCTTAAAACTCACACTAGGTGCAAGTATGTGCGTGCCCAAGATTCTGAGCGGAGAATGAAGAAGAAGGTATTACAGCATGGCCATCCTCCCAGGGGGTGATTTCTTGCTTTCAGTCTCTGTCTCTCTAGCAAGCTCATGCATCCTATAGCAAAATAAAGTCTCTCAACAACAACAACAAAAAACTACGATGAATACAATAGAATCTATTCTCCAGGATTTCACAGAATGTGCATGCCCAAGATTCTGAGCGGAGAATGAAGAAGAAGGTATTACAGCATGGCCATCCTCCCAGGGGGTGATTTCTTGCTTTCAGTCTCTGTCTCTCTAGCAAGCTCATGCATCCTATAGCAAAATAAAGTCTCTCAACAACAACAACAAAAAACTACGATGAATACAATAGAATCTATTCTCCAGGATTTCACAGATTCATGAAGACACAAAGAACAACAAAACAAAATGAAAGACTATTCTCCTAATAATCATACCACTGTGACATTGTGGCTAAAGGACAAAGTACCAAAGAAGCTCAAAGAAAGACACTCAACTCTACTGAGAAAGAAAAGTTTCTCAGAAAAGTTCATATCTTGCCTAAGCTTTGAAAGACAAGTGGAAATAATCGAGTCAGCTCAGAGGGTGGGAAGTAATATTCCAGGGAGGGAAGCTAATAGGTACAGCATAGCCAGATGTGGAAGAACACAGGGAGCTCAGACGATCAGGTTGGCTTGGCTGTCCTGTGTTCCAATATGGCGGAGGATGGATCATTGAAGAACCATGAACACTATCCTAGTATTTTGGTGTTGTATATAGGGAAGAAGGGCATCCCTGCTGCAAAAATGAGTAGTATTGGTAATTGTCAGGGAAAAATTCTTGATTCTGTTCTTTAGTCGTAGAAGTAAAGCATTTGAAATTTTGATGGCTTGGTTCTCCTCTAGGGCGTATGAACCTTAACAGGATTTTTAAAAATGCTTTGTAAAGTGCTGCTCTAATGCTGATTGAGAATCTGCCTGCAGTAAAGCTAGTAATGCCACAATTACACTTGAACAAGATGGATTTTATAATTCCCCCCAGAGTTCATTCAAAGAAAACACAACAGTAGACAATAGACTATCACCCAAACTATGTCAAGTGATTTAAGAGACATTTTACTTCTCTTGGAGTACTTCAAATTTAAGCTTAGAGGAAGATGGGTAATACTAGACAAGGAGAAAGAATTAAAAAAGGGACTATAACACTATTTATAAACGTGACAAGAAAGAATGGGAATGAGCCAACTGCATTGCCTTGATACGTATTTTTCAACCAGGTATTAATTTACTCAGCACGACTCACTAGATACTTCCTGGGTGACAGGAAAGAATGGGAACAAGCCAACTGCATTGCCTTGATACGTATTTGTTCAACCAGGTATTAGTTTACTCAGCACGACTCACTAGATACTTCCTGTATGCTCTAAGAACTCTTCTAGGAGTTGGGTAAATAACCAAGTCATACTGGAGGCCTTAGCAGATCTCACAATCTCTATTAAGTGACAAAGAAAGAGCTCATAGTTAATTATAAAATGTCTTAAAAAGGATAGACTTGTCTGTATTGTGATATGTACTGAATCAATGAACACACAGGAATAGAACACGTGGCTATGAGGGGCCAGGGTGCGGCCTTCTGGTTAAGGCTAATGGATCCTATGTCTGATTGTGTGGTTGGAGTCTCAGACCTGGTAGTGAAGTCGCATGTGTGTGAGTGTGTGCCCAAAATCCTAAGAAGGGAGAGATAAAAATAGAGCAGAAGGGATAGTGGAGTGGCCATCCCCACTGGGGAGTTCTTTCTTACTTTCTCTCTACTTCCCTGCTCTCCCTGTCTCATTCTCTGTCTTTGCTGAGTGTATACCTTCCAGCAAATTACAAATAAAAAGAAAGAAAAGAATGGAAGAGGGAAGGGAGAGAGAAAAGGAAAGAAAAAAATTTAAAAAAAGAAAATGTGGCTACAGAAGGGAGGGAGAAAGTGCTGTTACTGAAGGTGTAACGGATTCAGAAGAACACACGTTTTAAAGATGTAGGAATCATAGTATATTTCAATCTGACCGTGTTGAAAAGAATGGGAGCTAGTGTGGAGGAAGAAGATGAAAATCAGACTTATCAAGGATTGAAATTTTACGAATCGGTAGTGTCAGAAAACAAGAAAAGGAAAGTAAGTATATTCAAGAAGAATTGGCTAAAGAAAGATACGCTGAATTCTCTAGTGGAAAATAAATGAAGGAAAAACCAAATGGCCTTCAGATATTAAAGACAGTGGAAAAGTATTTTTCAAGTATGAAGCTTTGGCCTTCTTGACCTGAGTAGGTTACCAAGTTAGCGTTAAGTAGCTCTAAAGTTTGGTAATTGGAAAGATATGAGACTATGGTCAATTATCCAAACCATTTATTATTTTTTTTGTCTATCTGCTTCATATTGGATTATAATAAACCACAGGTGCTAGTTTTGCATGTGCAGTTGAAGTGGAGAAAAAGTAACTATTCTTACTATTTTGGCCATTTATTCTATTGTGGCTTTTATTTTGCTAAGAAAATTATGGTTTATTGTTTTCTTGATGGAATTCACAGCATACCCTTTCAGTCACAACTGCTCCCATTACAATAACTAATTTTTAAGATAATTTATTTCTTGGATGAAAAAAATCAGAAAGAGAGAGAGAAAGAGACCATTCTCAACTGGGTCTTCACACTGCAGCCCACCCCCACCCGTTAGCCAGCGCCTGATCATAGGTGAGCAGGTGGGTGTGGCATACTCAGGGAGACTTCCAGACTTGAACGGAGAACCTTTCCATGTGGTATCGCCTCGTGGGAAGTCATGTTTTACCACTGCTCCATAATCTGGTCCCCTAGAATAATTAAGTTGATCTAATTACTGGAATTGAAGTCATCAAGAAACAAGAGACTGTATTTGGGAATGAGTTATACAGATTGACAATAACGTCATCACATATGATGGCAGGACTTGAAATAGGAAGAGAATTGCGAGGCAGGTCATGATTTTAGCAATTTAAGGAATGGTGGCCAAATTAATACTAGATGATAAAAATGAGCATAGAGATTATCTAAATATATTGAAAGATACTCATTTATTTTCTGCATTTTTTTTGTTTTTATTCTTTTCTTTATTTTTTAACATACAGAAGGAATAGTGACAGACCTTGATGCACACCTAGGTACTCGCTGATCCTACTTCAACCCCACAAGTTGTAGGAGATTAAAGAGTACAGGCATTCCTCACTTAATGACCAAGTTCCATTCCTGTGACTAGGTCTTTAAGCAAATTGGTCCATAAATAAAGAGCTTAGAGTTGCATGTCTCGTGTAGTATTTGTGGCACTGTTGGGTATGCATTTTTCAATTGATATTACATGACCCCACACTTAAATAATGTAATTCTCTCCATACAAAATGCACTTTAGATAAGCACCAGAAAACCACAAGACGTACTATAACACAATAATATAAATAATTTCTGTTCATTCTGAGTACTACTATGGTTGCACAATAAAGAGCAAATTTATGAACAAAATATGTAGCCTTGCATAATTGTGAATGCTTTATGTAGTGAATACTAACAGACGTGGGAGACATAGACCAAGAAAGGGGATTCTCCATGCTGGCAGATTGGTCTTGAGTCCAAGGAGTCATTAAACGAGGAGGTCATTAAGTGAGGAGCGGCTTCTACACTGTACTCTGGCATTTTATATAAAGGACTTCAGCTCTGTGGATTTTGGTATTCATGGGGTTCCTTGAACCAATTCCCCGCATATCCCAAGGGGCAGCTGTACCAGAGAGCAGTGTAGTGAGTGTGGGACCATTCCAGTTTCAACTAGTCCAGGAAGGTTGATGGGACACAGCAAGTAGACATCCTAGCAGGCAGACGTAGGAGAAAGTATCAAGGGAAGGTTAGGTCAGGTAAAGGAACACAATTCAGGTCTCTTAAAATAACATTGACTGTATTTTCTAATTAACTCTGGTAGCAAGCAAATGTAATGGGGCTGGGAGTCACCATTGTTTTCACTGAGCACACACGTTCCAAAAGAATGAATTTTAGCACACATGTAGAGAGGAAGAAGTAAGTGTTGCTGTCCAGACAGTAACAGGGTCAGCTGCAGTTTCAGCTGAGCTGCTCCATGGCCGACGTGAGGTTGGCAGGTTAGGAATGGGACATCCCAGTTCCTAGGACTTCGATTTCCAGTTAGAAACAGCAACCACTTCTACGCGAAAAGACAAGGGCTTCTTCTTTTTCTTTTTTGGGATGGTTTTCTATAGGGAGTGTGCACTTACCCGAGAAAGAGAGGGAAAGTGAGAAATCACCCCTCAGGGATGATGGTGATGCTGCGATCCCTCTTCTCCCATTCTCCCCCCAGGATCTGGGACACGCACATGCACATGTCTGACATGCTTTCCAAGCTGCCAGGTTCAGGACTTAAAGCATAGAGTCAGCAATATGTGATACAGCACCTACTGGCTCAATAAGACAACTTCTTTGAAAAAAAAAACCAGAGTGGGGCCAGCAGGTGGCGTAGTGACTAAGGGTTCTGGACTCCCAGGTGGCTGACTGTGCTTTGAGTCCCTAGCCTGGCGGCTTGCTTTCTCACTCATTCTCTCTCTCTCTCACTCTCTCTCTCTCACTCTGTCCCTCTCTAGTCAAATTAAAATAAATAAATAAAATTAGATAAAATAATTCTTAAAAGAAAAAAAGGGTTTCAGTGAGAGGATGAAAATAGAGGTGGTTTTAGCATGGAAGATGAGTTTTTGTTTTTGTTTTAAAATGATTTATTTATTTATTTTTGAGAGAGGAGAAAGAAGACAGATAGGTACCCTCATGGTCTCACGCTGCTATCCTCCCTCAGCCTTCCCAGCCAGGTAGGATGATGGACGTGGGTCTGTCCTGAACGAGTCAGTCTAGGACTTGTACCACTGCAGTGCTGCACGGCTGCTGCGCCTTCGTGGCTGGCAAGAGGATGAGTGCTCCTGCGCATGTGCTCAATTTCAAGCAGGGTAGCTAATTAGAAAATACCATACCATCTAGCAATCCCACTTTTGGCTATCTACCCAAAGAATAGGAATGCACTCCATTAGAAAAGCACTTGCACAACTATGCTTATTGCAGCATTATTCACAATCGCCAATGTGGAACCAACCCAAATGTCCAAGAACAGATGAATAAATTGAAAAAGTATGGCAACTATATAGTATGGGATACTACAGAGCCATAAAAATAAATAAATAAAAATTTAAAAAATGAGATCCTAGAATTTGAGAGAGAGTGGACCAATATGGAAGATTTAATGGTAAGTAAAGCAAAGTCCTGGAATTTGAGAGAGAGTCGACAAATATGGAAGATTTAATGGTAAGTAAAGCAAACTAGACTATGAAAGAGAGGCATTGTATTTCTCCACTTAATATGTACCCAATGTCTACACTCCATGGCAGAAACTGAGAGACTGGAAGGTATAAAAGCATGAAAAGTAACTATATATACCAGTGACAGTATGGAAGGAGGGCAGGAAATGGGGAGAGAGGGAAAGAATTAAAAAATAATAATATATTAATTGATTCAACCTTAACATACAAATATACTTCAAAATGTTAACTGAAAAATAAAGTGTAAGTTTATTTTGGTGAAAAAAAGAAAACTACAAAAGTTAAAAATTTCAGGCTAGACATTTTCTAAAATTCATGCCTAGCTTAGGAGAAACATATGTAAACCATTTTGCTTTGCAGACCAGCCAATAGTGCGGTGGTTAAGGCATCTGGACCCCACATAGCCACCCATACATTTCGAATCCCAGATACGGTGGTAGCTTGTAAAAATGTAAACGCACACCTGGTGTGTGTGTGTGTGTGTGTGTCCATGAATAAAACCCTAAGAGGAGAATGGAGAAGGGATTCTGGGGTGGTCATCCCCACTGGGTTGTTTTCTCACTCCCTGTCTCTGTCTCCCTTTTCACCCCCTCTGGTAAGTACATAGGTCCTATAGCAAATTTTAAAAAATCTTTAGAAAAATAAACAAATAAATCACTTTACTTAAGAGTTGAAATTATAACAGTAAAAGAAAGCAGGAAAGAAGAAAAAGAAGAGTATAAGGAGATAGAAAAAAAAAGGAAGAGGGCCAATGTGTTTGTCTATAGAATGCTGGAGAAAATAGGAACAGTTCAGTAGAGAAAAGTAGTACCCCTGGAAGCAAGAAGAGCATGTCAAGAATCAGAACGCCAACACTGAAATATAAGGGCAATCACAGTCCATGACAATAATGCTTTGGTAGGTATAAGGACATCTTAGAAAAATCTTTTACAAAGTGAGAACAAGTCTAAGTTTTCTTCCAGACTCCGTAGGCTGGTGGACTTTCTATGGTGAGATGTATTACTGACAGCGATTAAAACTGCACGGGGAGTGGTACCAGCAGTTGGCATAATGGCTGCGTCGCTGAACTCCCATGTGGTCGACCACGGATCGAGTCCCAGACCCAGTGGCTTAAACTCACACCAGGTGCATGTGTGCTTGCGTGCCCAAGATCCTGAGAGGAGAATGGAGGAGAAGGGATTGCGGCGTGGCCATCCCCCCTGGCGGGTGATTTCTCACTTTCTGTCTCTCTGTCTCTCTCTGTTTTTCTAGCAAGCACACACGCCCTATAGCAAAAACCTCTCAAAAAAAAAAAATTGACAGGGAGGTAACACTGAGGAGATTCCTCAGCTGTCCCATACTGGGTGAGTGCGAAGACAGCCCTGCTGTCTGTGGGCTGTGCAGCTGCTCACGTCGTATTATATTTGAGCTTCACAGCTTCTGTCCTTCTTCCCTTCATTCACTCAACAAATATTTACTGATTTTTTTTTGTATGCATGAACCATTGGTTGACCATTTTCAGAAAATGTTATCCCATTCCTGGGAACCAGCAGTTAGCGTAATGGCTATGTAGCTGGACTCCCACGTAGTCAACCGTGGTTCGTGTCCCGGACCCGGTGGCTTAAAACTCATGCCGGGCGTGTGTGCGTGCGTGCCCAAGAACCCGAGAGGAGAATGGAGGAGAAGGGATTGCCGGGTGACCTTCCCCCCTGAGGGCTGATTTCTCACTTTCTATCTCTATGTCTCTTTCTGTCTGTCTGGCGAGCGCACGTGCCCTATAGTGAAAAAAACTCTCAAATTAAAAAAAAAAAAGAAAATGTTATCCCATTCCTGAAGATTAAATAGCATCCCGATTTTTACAAGTATTTATTTAGTTTTCAAATAATAATAATAATTCTTATTATTATTTCAGTTTGCTACAGGGCACATGCTTTCACCAGAGAGAGAGAGAGTGAGAGGAGAGGGAAACAAGAAAGCAGGCTGCCAAGTCTGGGACCTGAACTGTGGTTGGGCATGTGCAAGTCCAGTACCTCAACCACCCAGCCACCAGCTCGTCACCCACATGGCATTTTTTAAAGTTTCTTTCCTTCATGAGAGGGTATATGCACACATGGACGAGTGAGAGTTAGGACGGGAGGGAGGCGGGTCCTCTTCGCAGGGTATCATTACCATAGCGATCCCCTTCCTCCAGGCCTCCAGCTAACCCGTATCTTGGGTGCACACAGCACTGTGTTTCAGGAGGATCTGGGGTCCGAATCTGCGATCGGCCATGTGACTCCCAGCACTCCAGGCCAGCATGCTCTAGCCCATGCCACCAAAACTGGACCAAATACCCTGTTTTAAAGGCAACAGAGGTGGACTATTTCTTGGTTGTTTTTACTTCTGCCTGTATACTTTATTAGGAACAGTTGAGTATCCAAGGCGATTTTAATTCATTTTTTCCACTCCAAACAACATTATTTTATGAAATTTCTTTACTTATTTGCTGGAGTGTGTCATGACGCCCTAAAACTGCCCTCATTCTGCTTATCTTGTTTATTTCTGGTTGTTCTCACACCGGATGAGGCAGAATCATAGGTAATTATTAGCTTATAAGTGACTATCTCAAGGACCCCCAATGATTATTGGAACTATTGGTTTAAAAAGTGGGAATAGAAAATGCTTCTGAGTATTGGGTCTTTAAGCTATTGAAATAAAACACCAACCACGTGTCAAAGCATCTAAATTCCCCTATAAAAATGGGTCACTCACATTAGTATTTCCCACATATTCTACAGAACACTGAGGAGACGATACAAATTTATTAACGATTTTATGCTTAACTAAGTTTAGAAAATGTCGAATTAGATTTCTCTGCTGCAAGATTTCTCAAAGCCTTTAATTTGATAATTTGATCATTTGCATTACGATCTTTATTCAAGAAGCAAACAGGCAAAGTTTTTTGATCCGGAAACCCTAATCGGATATTTCAGTGGTATTAGTGTTTCAACAAATGCATTTTGTGAAGTCCTGCCTTTGTCATAAACGATAAGTTACAAAGTTCTTCCTGCCAGTTAAAACAAAACTAAACAAAATGAAACAAAACTTGTGCTAATGCAGTTCGATAGGCAATGTCTTATTTGTTTCTTATTTTTGGAGGTTTTTTCTATAGGCCACTTGCGCTCACCAGAAAGAGACAGAGAGACAGAAAACAAGAAATCACCTCCCCCCCTAGGGGGGATGGCCACACTGCAATCTTTTCTCCTCCATTCTCTTCTCAGGATCTTGGGCACACATGCACACACACCCAGTGTGAGTTTAAGCCACCGGGTCCAGGACTCGAACCGCGGTCGACTACATGGGAGTTCAGCGACATAGACATTACACTAACTGCTGGTCCCTCTAATTTGTTTCTTGATTCAAACAAATAGAACACAGAAGCAGACATTTCCAACACAAATAAGCAGGGTAAAATCTGCAGGAAATGAAATTTCAGCAGTGAATAAATGTCAACTTGCAGGAAATATGATTTCCTAAAATTCAGTGAAGAATAGTGGACAATAGAGAATGCTGGTTAAAAGTACATGTTCAGGAGATAATCTTCCTGCAAACGAATCTCGACTTGACTGTAAACTTGAGTAAGTTTCAAACCTTTCTGTTCCTTGGTGTTCTCACCTGGGAAACAGGACTAGTAAGACTAGTTAGCCCCACAAAGTAAGAGAATACTTATTAAACACGTAGAGTATCTGCTTATCAAACTGCATAAATGCTCCCGATTCTGTTTTTACATGCAAAGGCATCCTCTTAATCTCTGTAAATGAGAAATATTAGCAATATCAAAAGTATATTTAAAAATATAATTCAGAGAAGATGTTCAATAGACTAATTTTCAAATTTGACTATTTCTTCTCATATACTGAGGCTGAAGAATTTGTAATATGCAATCAAAATCATTTGTCTAAAAATACATTATGCACTATGTCAAGAAATTAAGACTCAGACGAAACTTAATTTAATGTTATTTCTCTGTTGTTTGTTAATAGAAATGAATACAGTACTTTACAAACTTGTTTCTTGCTTGAGCTCAGTTTCCAAACTATGATTACTACAGTTTTTACATGTGATACAGAAAAAAGTGACTTGCTTTTCTTCAGCTTATCAAAGGCCCACCAAGCACAAATTTTTAAAAACGGGAAAACCGAGGCAACAGAGAGATTAGGATAACTTGTCTAAAGTTACTTGAAGACTGAAATTTGAATCTGGCTCTAGTGTATACGATTTCTACTTTCTATGGTAAATGATTTTTGTGCACCCACTGCAAGAGATCCACATGGTGAATGCTTATCATTTCATGTGACTTGGTATCCAGTTTTGAATGGAGGTTCACCTTTCTCATGCCAGAGTAGGTTTGTCATCCTGGACACAGGTCCTAGTTCTGTACCACACCCAAACGGCTCAAGCCAGTGGTCAGAGCCGAAAATGAAGAGGCAGCTCTCCTGCCTAGGAGACTGGGCTCTCCCTTTCCCCTTCAATGGACTATTTATGCACTTGCCTGCAAACTTAAAGTGACACACACCCCATTCTCTTGCACACGTTGCTACCCTTGTTCTCTTGCATATACTGCTGGCTGCTTCACCTTTCACGTAGCTGTGTGCCACTGAAGTCACGCTGTAGAGAAAATGGTCAGGATGGTTTAGGCTGGCTCCCTCCCTCTCTTTCTGGTCACGTTTGAAGGCCACAGGGAAACAACTTTTGTGGTTAGTTGTGCTGTGCTTGCATACTTGTTGTGTAATTATGATTTTGCTGTCCTACAGCATTACATGTAACACACATGTACGACAATGAGCTTGGTTTTGGCAATGAGCCACTATTGTCTGCAGCCCCTTTAAAAGAAAGGAGCACCTGGTCAGTGGTGCTGACCTTCCCTGTGAGCTAGTCCTGCTCTGTTGGCCTTGGCTCAGCTAGCTCAGCCCTGATGGCCTTGGCTTGGCTTGGCTCGGCAGGCTGGGCTCTGCACTCTGAACTCCGAGAGGGTGGAAGTGCTTTGTGAGTGCTGCTGTGGGCTCTGTGAGCTCGCCCTGAACTCTGACAATAAACAACATGACATCAGGGCCTCATGTCTTTTTCCAACTCCCTGTATCTCTGTTCCACCCACTCATTGGAGGAGGAAAAACCTCGAAAACACGTGCTGTTTTCTAAAATGCGACTGTGAGGCCACCCAGAATGGACCCAGGTAGCTAGGTCCTTTGTTGGTACTATTTTGTCCAGGCCTCTGATGGGTGCTGGGGACAATAGCTACCAGAGAAGTTGACAGGGAGGGAAACATGAAGAGTTTCATTCAGAACAGTGTGCCAGCTGGACAAAACTTATAGCTGCGTAACCAGAGCCACGAGGAGGAGAATGAGAGTCACAGGCTGGAACTTCTGTATTGACCTGTGAATAAGGAACTCCTTCACACTTACCAACTTTCCATACAAGGACATAGAGTTTCAGAATACTTAAATAACAGATGAGATTCAGAACAAGGTACTGGTTGGAGAATGTGGATGCTAATTGGCCGAGCGTCCAGGTGGTACCTTGGAAAATTTAAGAGTTAATGTCCCCTGGGAAAATGGTATCCAGCTGCCTTTGATTAGGGACTAGAGCAATCAACTTGTACAGCTTCCAAAAAGCATTCATGCCTCCTGACTTGTGAATAATTAGTCAATTTGGTTGATGATGGCTGGTGTTAAGTAACTAGCTCTGGAGAACAAAAGAAGGACAAAGAACATGGGTATACCAGCAAGAAAGATGGCTACTTTCTATACAATGCAGATGGCCTCAAACAAGCCTCTGGTTCTATCAGTCATGAATATAATTACAAAAACATTCCACTAGGCTGCATATATGATTTTTGAATACTTTAATATTTTATTGCAAGTTTAGAATGGTCAGAAAGGTACACGTCCATGCACGTATAAGAGAAGGTGAACTGACTATTTTTATTAAGATATAAAAAAAGAACATTTCTGTTTCCTTTCTTTTCTTCTAGAACTGTTAGTTGTCTTTCAAGTGTAGTGCCTCATTTCAGTATGAATTACTTGCAAATGACGATTTTTTTTCAGTATTCACTTAGAGCTGAGGTTAGCCAGATTCAGTTTTGTTTGTTTAAAATCACTTTTTTCCTGTTAGTTAAATACCAATGGATACATGATCAATAATTCAGGTGTTGGAAATATATTTTGATGTCTCCAACTCCCTGGTTGTGTGCTAATAAGTATTAAAAACCGTTACTTAGAGCTTACCCTTCTGATCTATGGCTTACAGTACACAGACACCTTCTAATGATGTCTAATTCACCCTCTAGTTCTCAGTAGAAAGTGATGCAACATATGTCCTTAGGAGAAGGCAGGATCAGAGAAGCCTAATTATAATTAATAAATTAAAATATCTATGGAAAAACTAGATGATAGATATAAATTTCCTTACAAAATTCAATTTTCTCTATTTTAACTGCTTTCATTTTATCACTTCTTACGTCTTGTTAACTATTAAACAAAACAATCACTTGATTATTCAAAACTTAAGTAAGCTCAATTTTTTGGCAGTATGTTCTACTTTAGCAATTTATCCAAGAAGTAACACACACACATGCATATAATGTACTAAGTTTATTAATGAAGTACTTTATGTAACAGTAAAAAGTAAAAAAATGTCCTAAATATCCACTTAAGGGTTCTAATGAGCAATATTAAAGTTATCTGAAGCCAGCAGGTGGTGTGGTGATTAATACACTGATTCCTTGGGCCCAGCAGGCAGCGTAGTGGTTTAGGGCACTGGACTCCCACATGGCCGACTGTGGTGCGAGTCCTGGACCTGGTGGCTTGCTCTCTCTCTCTCTCTCTGTCTCTCTCTCTGTCTCTCTCTTGCTCTCATTCTGTCCCTCTCTGGTCAAATTAAAAATAAATAAATAATGTGAAATAAAACGATTCTTAAAAAAAAAGAAGACGACGACACTGGATTCCAACATGGCCCAGCATGGTTCAAGTCCCAGATCTGGCAGCTTGAAAATCATACTGGGTGTGTGTCCATGTGTGTCCCAAATCCCAGCAGAATGGAGGAAAATGGATTGGCCATCCATCCACAATGGACATGGACATGCAGATGTCTCTCCGAGTATTTTCTACCATTTGGATAAACATCAAGGAGTGGGATTATGGGTCATACAGGAGTTCTATTTGTAGGTCTCTGAGATCTATATTGCGCTCCACAGTGGTTGTTCTAATTTATGTTCCCACCAACAGCATAGGAGGTTTCCCTTTTCACCACAGCCTCGCCAGCACTAGTTGTACTTTGATTTTTGGGATTAGAGGCATTTGAATTGGAATTAGCTGGTATTTTACTGTAGTTTTGATTTTTATTCTCCTTATTATAAGGGATGTTGAACATTTTGTATACATATTTTGGCTACTTATATATCTTCCTTGAAGAATTGTCTGTTAAGTTTATTTGCCCATTTGTTAATTGGATTATTAGATATCTTTTATGGGAGAGCTTCTTGAATTCCTCATATATACTAGGTATCAATCACTTGTCTGAGACATAGTTAGCAAATATTTTCTCCCATTCTGAGGGGTGTCTCTTCACTCTAATTATTATTTCTTTTGCTGTGCAGAAGCTTTTTAGCTTGATGTAATCACACTTGTCTATTTTTTTATTATTGCCTGTGCCTTACAGGTCTTATTTAAGAAATATTTGCTGATTCCAATATTTTCAAGTTTCCTTTTTAATTTTTTTTAAAATATGTTTCTTCTGAGAGATTTTTGCTATAGGGCACATGTGCTCCCCGGAGAGACAGAAAGAAACAGAAAGTGAGAAATAATCCCCAGGGGGGATGGCTACACCACAATCCCTTCTCAATTCTCCTCGTGGGATTTTGGGAATGCATGCACAGGTGCCTAGTGTGTTTCAATCCTCTGAGTCCAAGACTTGAACCAGAGTTGAACTTGTGGGAGTTCAGCAACATAACCATCAGGGCATCTGCTCATTCCTCCCTTAATTTGTCTACCAATAATTTTATGGTCTGAGACTTGATGTTTAGGTCTGATTCATTTTGAGTTGATTTTTGTTAACGGTGAGACAGAGGGGTCCTACGTCAGTTTTCTACAGGTAAATATCCAGTTCTGTGAGCACCATTTGCTGAAAAGACTTTTTCCCCTCGCTAAATTTTCTTGTTAAAGATCAATCGACTGTGGGACCAGCAGTTAGTGCAATGGCTATGTCGCTGGACTCCCATGTGGTCAACTGCGGTTCGCGTCCCGGACAAGGTGGCTTAAAACTCACGCTGGGCGCGTGTGTGTGTGTGCCCAAGATCCCGAGAGGAGAATGGAGGAGAAGGGATTGCGGTGTGGCCATCCACCCTGGGGGGTGATTTCTAACTTTCTGTCTCTGTTTTTATGGCGAGCGCACGCGCCCTATAGCAAAAACCTCTCAAAAAAGAAAAAAAAATCAGTTGGCTGTATAATTTGGGGATTATTTCTGGCTTCTCTGTTCCATGCCTTTGGTCTGTGTCTGTTATTGTGCCAGGATCATGCTGTTTGGAGTATCACCACTTTATAATGTATTTTGAAGTCAGGTTCTGAGATGCCTTTTTCTTTATTTTTTTGTCTTGCATTGCCTTGGCCGTACAGGGTCTTTTATGGTTCCAGACAAACTATTTGACTGTTTTGTTTTGTTTTGTCTTGTTTTCTATTCCCACGAGGAATGCCCCTGGTAATGTGACTGGTATTACATTAAATATATAAATTAGTTCCTTGCTTCCTTAGGATGTTCTTAAACTTTTTAGTGTTTGAAAAACTCTTCCAGACCCAAGATAGAGATCTCACCCTGTTTCATGGGGGTCCAGAGTGCAGGGTATCTACTCAGTGGATGATAAACTCCTGTGCTCTTGCCTCCTCTCTGCTCGTTTTCCCCATTTAACCTGGAAGTCCCTGCTGTTTCGAGAGGTAGCGAATTTCAGATCTGAGCTCTTCTGGACAGACATCTTTCTGATAATCAACCTACCTTGTGAAAGTGTGACCCATTTTCTTGACTTTGTCTTTTGAGCTGGCTTTTGGTACCAATTCCACTTTTTCACAGACTTTCTGAAGTCTCCCATGTATGTGTGAAAAAAAGAAAGTAAATAAAATTGCATGCTCGTTTAATAAAACATAGCAATATATGGCTATGTCGGTGAGAAGGGGAGACCACCTCAGGGACTGTCAATTCAATTTCTACTCTTTTTCAAATATATATATATTTGAAATATATATATATATATAGAAAGAGAGAGAGAGAGGTTTTTGCTAAAGGTTGTGTGCACTTGCCAGAGAGACAGAAAGTGAGAAGTCACCCCCTGGGGGGATGGCCATGCCATGCCACAGTCCTTCCGCTCCATTCTCCTCTTGGGATTTCGGGCATGCACGTATACACATCCAGCTTGGGTTTCAAGCTGCCAGGTCCAGTACCGAAGCCACATTCGACTACGTGGAAGTCCAGCAACATAAGCATCCCTTTATCTGTAGGCCCCAAGAACTTCATGTTTTCAAGAATCCAAATATAAAGACCAAGAATTAAACGCTTCAGAAAATACATTTTAATTTATATGCTTATAATGACATGCATTTTAAGCAAGCATATTTAGGGGATTTTTCATTATGTTTATAAGTACATTTCTGGTTCTCCTTTATATAACAATCCAGTGAGATATATTAATACGTATTGTACAAAAGTAGTTTTTTTTTCTTTTTTGCCATATGGTGCATGTGTTTGCTGGAGAGAGATAGAAAGAGAGATGGTGAGATAGAAAGTAGGAAATCACTTCCCAGGGTCACAGTTCCTTCTCCTCATTATCCTCCTGGGATTTGGGGCATGCGGTGTGATTTTTAAGTTGCCAGATCTGGGATTCAAACCATGGTCAGTTGTATGGGTGTCTAGTGCCTTAACCTGCTGGCCCTAAAAGTATTTTTCTTAATGTATCATTATTTTTAAAAAGAAGAAGAAATATACACACACACACACGGATGTATGTATGTGTGTATATGTCTACATGTGTGTTTATGTGTACACATATATATATGAACATCAGAATTTATTTCTGAAGCAGATGGGCACACTTATCTACATTCTTCTTTTTGTAACCCTGCCATTTAGCTGGGTCCATGTCCCCATAGGCCAGAGCCATATTCTTAGCCAGTTAAAACTTGATGTGATCCCATTGACAGCATTTGGGGCATCCCATCCAGTCGCCTCTGAGGGTCTGCTGTGATGGCTCTTCTATTCTCAAAGTCCCTACTCAAACATTTCTCGACACCAAAAACCCTTCTGAATCATTTAATATTTTTCTTGCTTGTAGGTTTTAAAAAACTCCACCAAAAAGTGAGTGTAATTCTACATTCTTTATTCGGGGGACAAAAATAATACTCTTCACATTGAAGTATCACTCTGCTCTTCTAACAGTCACTGCCAGGTCTGAGCATTTCAGCAACTCGAATAAATTAATTAGTGGAAAGAGCAATTAATTTGCAGCCCATTTATCAGAAAAGCTTAATGACTCTGACATGAGCCCATATCTCATTTCACAACCTGCTGTACCCCCCTGCTCCCTGCAGCTGTTCCTGTTAGTCACAGGACTCCAGAAAAGTCAGGAAATGCTTGCTGGATTTCGTGTCCTCAGGCTCTCCACACCTCTGCGGCTGGGGTCTGGAGGAGACCCGGACCAGCCGATGTGACCTCCACGCCAGCCTCTCCTCTGCCCAGTCCACCTGGCCTCTTTACATGTACGTAGCAGATGGTTCCCTATTCTCAGAGGCTTTGCAAATCTCAGAAAAAAAGTTGTATGGTGTCATTTAATTTTTCATGTTGAAGGAAGGTGAGGCCCAGAATGAGAGAGAGGTTGTGGGAAGCACGTGTGTACATCGGTGAAGTGGTAAGACATCAATCTTTACGGCTCTGAAAGGAGGAGGAACTGTGCACTGCAGGGTTTCCACATACTACTTTTCTGGTCTGTGTGGAACAGCATACTGCAGCCTGGTCTGTTCAACATGCAGATAGATGAAAGACTATGAAGGCTTTTAGTCTTATTTGTAAATGTTGATCTTTATTTAAATAATTCATTTTCTTTGGGAAAAGCACAAAGTCCAAAAAATTGCAAAAGGAAAAGTAAGAGGCAGACCCAAATGTTCGCTCTTTTCCTGACAGTGGAAATGTCGTCCTTCTGTGCTTCTTTTTATTCTTACCACACAGGCTTCTTTTCCTTATTTCTGACTTTGGCACAAACATGCATTTCACATGTAGATTCCCATTTGTAATCACCGAATTTAAAATCGACGTTTATTTTCATTCTTTATTACTACTGTCACGTTCTTGAGAACTGTAGATTTTGGGTCAAAAGACTGACAAAGTCGGTAATTGCTGATAATAATTAAAATGATCTTCCAGTCCGTTTCTTGGGAGTGAAAGCTTTACGTTGTGTGTCAAGAAGTTCTTTTTGATTTGGGGTTTCACAGGTTTATCAGAACCAAGCGAAAGAACCCAAAGCTGTCTAGTGTACATATAAAAGACAAAACAATTAAGGCAACATAGAAGCAAAGATAAACACCAAGATAATCTAGGAGGGATGACTATGTGTGCGAGAGGGCACATGTGTGCATTTGTGTATGAGAAACATGTGTGCAAGAGTGTGCATGTGTGCATTTGTGTATGAGAAACATGTGTGCAAGAGTGTGCATGTGTGCATTTGTGTATGAGAAACATGTGTGCAAGAGTGTGCATGTGTGCATTTGTGTATGAGAAACATGTGTGCAAGAGTGTGCATGTGTGCATTTGTGTATGAGAAACGTGTGTGCGAGAGTGCACGTGTGCATTTGTGTGTGAGAAACATTGATTCTTATTAATAGGCTGAAGGAATGTTCAGGCAGCTAATAAGTCCAATCAGAAAGCTTCCACATGTTTAAACAACGGGAATCAGAACATAAGATGGAATTGTCATGGAAACTAACACAAGGATCTGGGGACGGGAGCTTGTGCTCTGCCGAGCAGGGAGAAATGGCTGCTGATGAGATGAGGGAAGCTGAGACAGGAGACTGCTTTAGGCTTCTTCATGCCTCCCAGCCCACCCCAGGAATATTCTGAGACTCCATAGTTTTCTGACTCCTTTTTCTTTATCCATCTGCAAAGTTCCCAGTTAGCCCCAGATGTACCTGGTTAAGAAACTGTTAAAGGAAGCAACACCTAAAGGTGATTAAACACACTTTCTGAATGGAGAAGATAAGGCCCTCTACCAAGAACACATCGAAGAGGTATAGCTCTTTGTGGGAGGCTGCGCACCAGCGAGTCTGCCGAGGTTTCTCAAGAGAGCAAACAATTACCATGATTGGTTCCCTTCCAAAAACCTGACCTTCGAAACCTTGCTCTGATTGGCCACTAGAATCCCTGAAATTTGCATATCTGGCACCTCATGATTGGTCCAAAAGCAACCAATCACAGCCCACTGCTTACAACCAATCACAGTCCACCATTTACAACCAATCACGGCCCACCGTTTACAACCCACCAGAATATATATAACCACGATGCCTGACCCACAGTAGCCAGATGACTACGACCAGGAAGACGATGACGACGACCAGGAAGACGACGACGACGACCAGGAAGACGACAGCTGAAGAGCCTGAAGAGGTGAAACACCGCACAGTCTCCAGACGACCCTGAAGATCCTGAAGAGCTGAAGAGCTGTGACACCACGTCATCTCTGTGCTGTACCGTGCTGCCCACAATAAACAGACGACACTGTCGTCTCCGTGCTGTAACACTACGCCACTTGTCCCGGCTCTCACTCCTTCACTCAGGAAACCTGTTCGGCTGTCCCCCCGGGTCGGGACAGCTCTTCTTCCCTCTGACACTATAGAATCAAAAACAGAAAAATATGTAGTGGTGTATAATCTACCAGATGACTAGAAACCAGCACAGAGACACATAAAGTACGGGGAAAAAGAGAAATACCTCTTCCTCAATGGAACGAAACAACTCTTCTTCAACCATGGACAGAACAGAGGTATTTGCAGGAATGTCAGAAACAGAGTTCAGAATATTCGTGGTGACAAAGGCAAGGAAGTCTTTCCAGGACTTGAAGGAGAAGGTAGACACCATAAAAATAAATCAATCGGAACTCTTAGAGATGAAGATGGCAATACAGGAAATCAAAACCTCCCTTGAAATTATTAATAGTAGATTGGACCATGCCAAAGATGGAATCTCTGAGCTGGAACACAAAACTTTGACTTAAATAAGACCACCAGAAATAACAACAAAAAAAATATTTATAAAAAGAGAACACCCTATGAGAAATACTAGAGATTATGGACCACCCAAATAGTCTAACTATAAGTGTTCCAGAAGATGACAAGTGGGATAAAGCATAGAAGGTCTATTCAGTAAAATACTTGCAGAAAACTTCCCAAATCTACAGAAGAAATCAAATATTCAAACCCAAGAAATACAAAAGACCCCAAATAGAATCAACATAAGAAGATCCTTTCCACAGCACATCATAGTGACCAAAATCACAGATAAAGACAGGACACTAAAAATAGCAAGAGAGAAATATCAAGTTACCTACAAAGATTATCCCCTCAGGCTCACATCAGACCTCTCAGTGGAAGCAATGCAAGCAAGTAAAGAGTGGGAGGATATATGCAAAGGGTTAAAAGTAAAACAGTTTCAACCAAGATTACTATACTGGCAAGATTATCCTTCAAATGGGAAGAAAAGATAAAAATATTCACAGATAAACAAAACCTGAAAGAATTTACCAACACAAGACTAGCTCTTCAAGAAGTTCTGAAGAAAAACTAAACAGAGACAGACAAAACAAAACAAAACAAAACTAAGAAAATGGCTAAGACAATGGCAGGGACAAGTCCAGAAATATCAATAATAAAATTGAATGTTAATGAATTAAATTCTTCAATCAAGGGACACAGATTGGCTGAATGGATTAAAATACAGAAATCCTCTGTATGTTGCTTATCATAAACACAACTCGTGAATAAAGACATACATAGACTAAAAGTGAAGGACTGGAAAAAGGTATTTCTTGCAAATGGAAACCAAGTAAGGGCTGGAGTTGCAATACTAATTTCAGACAAAATAAACTTTAGAACTAAAATTGTAAGAAGATACAAAGAAGGGCATTACATAATAGTTAAAGGGTTAATTCATCAAGAAGATATAATGCTTATAAAATCTAAACACCCAACACAGGAGCACCCAAATATGTGAAGGAAAGACTGTTAGATCTAAGAGAAGAGATAGACTGCAAAGCACTAATCATTGGGGATCTCAACTCCCCACTATCCTCTTTGGACAGATTATCTAGACAAAAATTAAGCAAAGAGCTATGGAAACTAAATAATAGCATAAATCAAATAAACTTGACAGACATCTATAGAACTTTCCACCCCAAACCCATGAAATATACATCTTTCTCACCCCAGCATGGCACCATTTTGAAGACTGATCACATGATAGAGCACAAAATAAAGCCTTTACAGATTCATAGTCATAGAAATTATATCTAGCATCTTCTCTGACCATGATGGAATTAAACTTGCTATTAGTTTCAGAAAAACCCTCAAAAGTACACAAACATATGAAAACTAAACAACCTACTCCTGAATCACTTAACAACTACTGAAGAAATTAAGATTGAAGTGAAAAGGTTCATGGAAACCAATGAAAATGAGTGCACAAGTTTCCATAGCCTATGGGACACAGCAAAAGTAGGCATAAGAGGGAAGTTCAAGCAATGAGTTCGTAAAGAAAAAGATGGTAAGGTGGCAAGTGGACAGCCTAATATCATGCTTCATGGAATTGAAAAAAACGAGAACAAAAAAATCCAAAAGATGCCAGGGGAAAATAAATAAATAATAAATATTTCAAGCAGAAATAAATGAGAGAGGAAATAAGTAAGCTATACAGAAAATAAATGAAACCAAAAGTTAGTTCTTCGAAAAAATAAACAAAATTGACACACCATTAGCTAGACTGATTAAGAAGAGAAAAAAGAACCAGATAAATTAAGAGTGAAACAGGCAATAGTAGAAATGCAAGACATTATTAGAGGATACTATGAGTAACTATTTGCTAGCAAACAAGAAAACCTGGAGGAGATGAACAAATTCCTGGACACATATAATCTACCAAGACTGAATCAAGAAGATAGAGAAAGTCTGAATAGACCCATAACTAGCAATGAAATTGAATCAGTAAAAAATAATCTCCCAATAAAAGGTCCTGATGGCTTCACTTCTGAATTCTATAAAACATTTAAAGAAGAGTTAACCTCGCTTCTACTCAAATTATTTCTAAAGATCCAAAAGGATGGAATCTTCAAATTCATTTTATGAAGCCTCCATCACCCTTATCCCCCAATCATAAAAGGATATGACAAAAAAGGAAAATTACTGATGAATATATAGATATTTTCAACAAGCTACTAGCAAATCCTACCCAACAGCATATGAAAAAGATCATATATCACGACCAGTTAGGGTTTATTCCAGGGATTCAAGGATGGTTCAACATACACAAAACCAACAATGTAGTACACCATATTAACAGATAAAAAAAATTATATGATTATTTCTACAGATGCAGAAAAAGCAATTGACAACTACAACACCATTCATGATTAAGACTCTCAGCAAAGTCATCATAGAAGGCTCATTTCTCAGCATCATAAAAGCCATCTATGAAAAACCTATAGCTACCATTATACTGAGTGAGAAAAGCTAAAAGCTTTTCAACTAAAAACTGGGACAAGGCTACCCACTCTCTTTACTCCTTTTCAATATAGTGCTTGAAGTCCTAGTCAATGCAATCAGAAAATAGAATAAAATAAAAGGGCATTTGAATAGAGTAAGAATAGTTGAAATAATCTCTTTGCAGATGACATGATTGTATGTATAGAAGACCCAAAGGTATCCATAAAAAAAACTTCTCAAAGTAATAAATGAATATTCAGACAAAATAAACTTTAGAACTAAAATTGTAAGAAGATACAAAGAAGGGCATTACATAATGGTTAAAGGGTTAATTCATCAAGAAGATATAATGCTTATAAAATCTAAACACCCAACACAGGAGCACCCAAATATGTGAAGGAAAGACTGTTAGATCTAAGAGAAGAGATAGACTGCAAAGCACTAATCATTGGGGATCTCAACTCCCCACTATCCTCTTTGGACAGATTATCTAGACAAAAATTAAGCAAAGAGCTATGGAAACTAAATAATAGCATAAATCAAATAAACTTGACAGACATCTATAGAACTTTCCACCCCAAACCCATGAAATATACATCTTTCTCACCCCAGCATGGCACCATGTTGAAGACTGATCACATGATAGAGCACAAAATAAAGCCTTTACAGATTCATAGTCATAGAAATTATATCTAGCATCTTCTCTGACCATGATGGAATTAAACTTGCTATTAGTTTCAGAAAAACCCTCAAAAGTACACAAACATATGAAAACTAAACAACCTACTCCTGAATCACTTAACAACTACTGAAGAAATTAAGATTGAAGTGAAAAGGTTCATGGAAACCAATGAAAATGAGTGCACAAGTTTCCATAGCCTATGGGACACAGCAAAAGTAGGCATAAGAGGGAAGTTCAAGCAATGAGTTCGTAAAGAAAAAGATGGTAAGGTGGCAAGTGGACAGCCTAATATCATGCTTCATGGAATTGAAAAATATGAGAACAAAAAAATCCAAAAGATGCCAGGGGAAAATAAATAAATAATAAATATTTCAAGCAGAAATAAATGAGAGAGGAAATAAGTAAGCTATACAGAAAATAAATGAAACCAAAAGTTAGTTCTTCGAAAAAATAAACAAAATTGACACACCATTAGCTAGACTGATTAAGAAGAGAAAAAAGAACCAGATAAATTAAGAGTGAAACAGGCAATAGTAGAAATGCAAGACATTATTAGAGGATACTATGAGTAACTATTTGCTAGCAAACAAGAAAACCTGGAGGAGATGAACAAATTCCTGGACACATATAATCTACCAAGACTGAATCAAGAAGATAGAGAAAGTCTGAATAGACCCATAACTAGCAATGAAATTGAATCAGTAAAAAATAATCTCCCAATAAAAGGTCCTGATGGCTTCACTTCTGAATTCTATAAAACATTTAAAGAAGAGTTAACCTCGCTTCTACTCAAATTATTTCTAAAGATCCAAAAGGATGGAATCTTCAAATTCATTTTATGAAGCCTCCATCACCCTTATCCCCCAATCATAAAAGGATATGACAAAAAAGGAAAATTACTGATGAATATATAGATATTTTCAACAAGCTACTAGCAAATCCTACCCAACAGCATATGAAAAAGATCATATATCACGACCAGTTAGGGTTTATTCCAGGGATTCAAGGATGGTTCAACATACACAAAACCAACAATGTAGTACACCATATTAACAGATAAAAAAAATTATATGATTATTTCTACAGATGCAGAAAAAGCAATTGACAACTACAACACCATTCATGATTAAGACTCTCAGCAAAGTCATCATAGAAGGCTCATTTCTCAGCATCATAAAAGCCATCTATGAAAAACCTATAGCTACCATTATACTGAGTGAGAAAAGCTAAAAGCTTTTCCACTAAAAACTGGGACAAGGCTACCCACTCTCTTTACTCCTTTTCAATATAGTGCTTGAAGTCCTAGTCAATGCAATCAGAAAATAGAATAAAATAAAAGGGCATTTGAATAGAGTAAGAATAGTTGAAATAATCTCTTTGCAGATGACATGATTGTATGTATAGAAGACCCAAAGGTATCCATAAAAAAAACTTCTCAAAGTAATAAATGAATACAGTAAAGTGGCAGGATAAAAAATTTAAAAAATCTATAGCATTTCTATATACAAACAACAAGCAGACAGAGGTAGAACTGAAGAAAATAATCCCATTCACCATAGCTACAAAAAGTATAAGATACCTAGGAATAAATATAATCAATAAAGTAAGAAGACTTCTACAAGGAAAACTATGAAAATCTCAAAAAAAAATTGAAAATGACACAAAAAAACAGAAGGACATTTCATGTTCCTGGACTGGAAGAATTAATATAATAAAAATGGCAATTCTGTATAGATTAATCTATATATTTAATGCAATTCCTATCAAATTATCAGAGACATTCTTCACAGCTCTTGAAAAGATGATTATAGAATTTGTCTGGAATCATGAAAAACCCCATATTGTCAAAGCAAAAGTGTGCAAGAAGAGTGGAGTGGGTGACAGTTTACTCCCTAGCCCCAAAATACATTACAAAGTTGTGATAATCAGACAATATTGGCACAAAAACAGACATGTGGATCAGTGGAACAGAACAGGGATCCCAGAAATAATCCCCAGAACATATAGCCAACTGATCTTTTACAAAGGGTACCAATCAACCCAGTGGGAAAGGGAAAACCTCTTTAACAAACGGTACTGGAAAGACTGGGTATCTATCTACAGAAAGATTCATCTGAAACCCTATCTATCAACCCTTACAAAAATCTACTTAAAGTGGATCAAAGATCTAAATCTATGACCTCAAACTATAAAACTACTGGTAGAAAACACTGGAGAAACTCTGGGAAACACTGGGGTAGACAAAGACAACTTAAATAAGCCCCCAAATAGACAATTAGGAATACATCAGATTAAGAAGTTTCTGCACAGTGAAAGACACAGTAATTAGTGTGAATGGACAACCCTTAGAATGGGAGAATATTTTTGTAAACTATGCCTTAGATAAGGGACGGATAACCATAATCCACAGTGAACTCAAGCAGTTTACAAGCAAGCAAACAAACAAACCCCCCAAAAAAATCATTAACCCCACTAAAAGATGGGAAAATGAGCTGAACAAACAACTCTCTAAGGAAAACATACAAACAGCAAAAAACGGGAAAAAATGCTCAAGAATTCCTCAGTATACGGGAGATGCAGATGAAAACTATGAGGAGATACCCTTAATCCCAGTCAGAATGGGATTACAAAAAGAAAGTACTAAGTGCTGGTAGGGATGTGGTGAAAGGAGAACTCTCTTCCACTGCTGAATTGGTCCAGTCATTGTGGAAAACAATATGGAGAGTCCTCAAAGACCTACAAATAGAACTACCAGATGATCCAGAAATTCCACTCCTGGGTGTCCAAAGGGTACCACCAAAGGATAGAAGAACATTCAGTTGGAAATATGCTTGTATGTCTATGGTTACTGCAGTATTTTTCACAATTACTAACACATCGAACCAACCTAAATGTCCATGAACAGATGAATGGATTGTAAAAGTATGGCAGATATACTCTATGGGATACTTCTCAGCCATAAAAAATAAAAATAAAAATAAAAAAAACAAGACTCTAGAATTTGATAGAAAGTGGGAAAATATGGAAGATTTACAGATGAGTGAAGCAAGCCAGGTTATGAAAGAGAGACATTGTATGTCTCCACTTAACATATACTGACTGTCCACACTCTTTGGTGGAAACTGAAAGATTAGAGAACATAGAAGTATTGAATATGGTTATAGATACTGGAGATAATGTGGGAAGAGGGTGGGAAATAGGGGATAATGTAAGGCAAAAAATGAGAAAAATAGGCAAGAAATTTATAAGATACAGAAATGGATTATTATCTGTTGATGATAATGTGTTTTGTATCCTCAACTGGACTGGTGTAAAGTGTATTAATGTTGGGTAAATTCAACTGTAAGTTGTGAGGTATAGTGAGATATAGTGATTAAATGTATAAAATAAATTTAGAAAAAGGAATCTGAGGAAAACTGAATTGAGATGTACAGAGGATGGCATAAAATTGTGTTTATGTTTATTCCTGTTAACTAAATCTACAAAAACATTGATCGTGCATTATTATAATTACTTTGTTTTCTGAGGATGCATCCTGGGTGGAAGGAATCCTTCTCAATATGGATTCCCAACAGCCATCACAATCTGATAATGTTGCCATGAGGCAGAACTTACATTGCTTCCCATCTAGGTCAAATGCCCATCACCTGCTCAGAATAGATACCAAAAATAAGATGAGAGTATGATTAACTCCTTTGAATTTAAAATGAACATGACAAACTTTATGCCCTAGATAAGATATTGTTGACATAAATACACATCATACACAATAGTTTTCACCTATTTGCACATAAATTCAGTCAAACAAAAACAAAAATCCAGATTGAAGTTAGGAGAGATTCAAAAGTATTCTTGGTTGTTTTTTGGAGAGATTTTTGCTAAAGGGTGCGTGCACTCGCCAGACAGACAGAGACAGAGAGACAGAAAGCGAGAAATTACCCACCAGGGGATATAGCCACGCTGCAATCCCTTCTCCTCCATTCTCCTCTCGGGATCTTGGGCATGCATGCACATGCGCCCAGCGTGAGTTTAAGCCACTGGGTCCTGGACTCAAACCGTGGTCGTCTACGTGGGAGTCCAGCGACATAGCCATTACTCCAGCTGCTTGTCCTGAGATTCAAATGTATTCTTACAAGAGGAGGAAAAAATATTACTGTGATAGGGGAAGGAGGATGTTATAAATGAATAGAATACTCTGACCAAAAGAACTGCAAGTATTTTACAGTTTTGTTAAAAAAAAAGAAAAAAAAAAGCCTTTTCCTTTTTAGGAAATAGTAAACAATGTCTAAAAAAAAAAGCTGGTCACAAGTGAGTGGAGCAGAAGTGTTGCTTTATACGATAGTACATGAGAGCCTATTTTACCCAAATTTGTCCTGTTTTTAGGAAGGTTCATTTATTTTTTGGTTGGTGTTTTATTTTATTTTAGAATGCTAGAGTTTCTACTTTTACACTTTGCATAAAGCAATAAATACATATATTTTAACATAGAACTTGACAATTTACGTCTGTTAAACGTTTCTTCACTTTGTATCTCATACTTGTCCTCTACCACCCACCCTACCACCCACGCCCCTCTCTTACAGTCTCTGGTATCTGTACTAATCCTCTCTACTATTGTCTCTTCAGATCTCCCAATTTCTGCCATAAAGTGCAGCTTTTAGTACATATTGAACGGGGATATACAGTGCGTATGTTCCAGTTTGGCTAACTTCACTCAGCATTAGATCGTCTATACTTATCTACTTTGAATCAAACAGTAAGATTTCATTGTTTCTTATAACTGAATGATATCCTGTAGTATAAATGTGCCGTGGGGTTTTCAGCACAGTCATCAGTTTTGGGACATTTCGGTTGGTTCCATGTTTTAGCCACTGTGAGTAATATTGTAATACACAAGGATGTGCAAGAGTCTCTCCAGTTGTTTTCCTATCCTTTGGGTCAATAACAAGGGGATGAATTACTGGGTCATACGGTAATTCTACGTGTGGGTTTTTGAGGAACCTCCAGGTTGTTTTCCACAGAGGTTGCACTAATTTACATTTCTACCAACAGTGAAAGAGGGTTCCGTTTCACTGTAGTCTTGCCACCACTTGCCATTCTTATTTTTTTGATCCTAGCCATTCTACTGGGGTTAAATAGAATCTGATTGTGGTTTTAATTTGCATTTCCCTTATAACAAGAGGCTGAACATTTTTTCAAATGCCTTTTGGCCATTTATAACCCTTTTTTTTGAGAATTGTCATCTATTCAGTTCATTTGCCCATTTTTTAAATTGAAAATTGAATGATGTGTTTTTATATGATTGAGGAAGATTCTTTTTTTTTTTGGAGAGGTTTTTGCTATGGGGCGCATGTGCTCACCAGACAGACAGAGAGAGACAGAGAGAAAGAAAGCAAGAAATCACCCCCCAAGGGGGATGGCCATGCCACAATCCCTTCTCTTCCATTCTCCTCTCAGGATCTTGGTCATGCATGCATACGCACCCGGCGTGAGTTTAAGCCACCCGGTGCAGGACACGAACTGCAGTTGACTGTGGAAGTCTAGCGACACAGCCATTACACTAACTGCTGCTCCCTGGAGGAAGACTCTTGAAGAGGGACTATAGGCTGCCTTGGTCTGAGGGCGCATCCGAGTTCAGGAGCCTGGAGAAGGAGACAGCTTGACTCAATGTGGTCGTGTGAGAGAGCAGGTACTGTTCTGGACTGTCCCATGGGTGCCAGCAGTTTGGCTAATGTTTATTTAAGGGAGACTAGGAGTTGAGAGGGCCTACGTCTGGCCCTTGTTTATGTAAATGAGGGGAGACCTCTGTGATGTCGTCATAGGGTGAAGGTTGTGCCTTGGGAGAGCTTCCTCTGGGAGCAGGGGAGGGCATGGAGGTTTCCTCACTGGCCCTGTCCTCCAGGAGGGCCTGACTGAGCTGAAATGTGACCTGGTTAGCACGTGGTGGCGAGGCAGCTTGCCTGTTCTCATCATTATTGTGTGCCCAGTTACCTAGGACAATGGCCAGCCCAGTCTTTAGTGCATATATTTAATAGAAAATAAATGAGTTTGTTAAACTACCTTAATAGACATAAGACTCACAGAGATGGGGAGAAAGGAGTCAGGTAATTCTAGATAACACTGTCTATTCCACCGTCCAAAGAGAACATGTAGGATTTGAGGAGTAGAGCATGGGTCGGGGGCACAAGATCTGGGAGGTAAGAACTGATGCTTTTGTGGGAAAAGAGAATAGCATCTTGCACTATTTTTTTTTTTTTTGAGTTGAGAAATAGGTAACCTTCTTTTTTTAAAAGAACATTCAATAATATACCTAAATCTGTCACCTAGAAAAACTGCATTTCACGGCGGTCACCATCAGCACCTGTTGCAAATGGGTTGGAAATCTGACCAGTGTGTCTCAATGGCGAGACTTAATTGTTTCCTTTCCAAGAATTGCACTTTATTCTTGGCCATTATGGTAAAAACATGTCAATTATAACATTTGGTAATTCAAAGCACTTGATGTACTTCAAAGTATTTGCATGGGCATTATCTAAGGATCTTCACCACAATCCAATTAGGTAAAAAAGATTTTTTTTCTTTTTTGGGGGAGGTTTTTGCTATAGAGCACGTGCGCTCACAGAAAGTCAGAGAGAGACAGAGACAGAAAGTGAGAAATCACCCCCCGGGCCGGGGATGGCCACGCAGCAATCCCTTCTCCATTCTCCTCTCGGGATCTTGGGCACGCACGCACATGCACCCGGCGTGAGTTTAAGCCACTGGGTCCGGGACGCGAACCGCAGTCAACTACATGGGAGTCCAATGACATAGCCATTACGCTAACTGCTGGTTCCCAAGAAAGTTCTGATTGTAAATGACTTCACAAGTACTAGACACTTACCCCAATAGAAGTAATTTTCACATGGGCCTGTAGGGAGTAGGGGAGAAAAATTAATTATGACTTAGGTCAGTGTTTGGTAACATTTTACCACCCAGATAAAATCTTTTAAAATATGTTTTTTCTCAATCACCCTCTCCGCAGAATCCTAACCCCACAGATGAACTGTGTATTTTTAATATGCTGTATGTATAGTTGTGCACTGTCGATAAAAAGCGCAGGAACCTAAGAACAATTTTACTTATATAAGGATGATCTCACCCCACTGAGAAGCAGGTCCTTGGTGACCCATTTCCAGCACCCCGTGTTACTTCACGTAATGAAGTGACCACCTGACATTTACATGACACTTGCTTATTTAATCTGCACAACAAAACCTACCCCCGCTTCGTAGATGAGAAAATCAAAGCCCGTAAAATGTAAATGACACGCACAACAAAACCTTCCAGTTCATCACAGAGAAAAGATGCAAACCAGATGTCTATCAGACAGTCTGTTCTTCCAATATTATCAAAGACAGGTTGGTGATTTATATCTATAAAGAGACACGCACTATCCTAAGTAACATATCCACAGATACTTAGGATAATGCACTCTCCAAGTATCCTAAAGAAAATCTCTGATAAAAGAGAAAACTCTCTGATCAAAGTTGATAAGCTACTCTCCTAAAGACACTGAACACAGGGTTCTACGTTTTAGGTTTCCCAAGCACAGCACAAAGATCCAACACTACAGCTGTTCAGAAAATAGTTGTTGAGCTTCTGATAAGTATGTAACTAAATAAATCGTGTGTGTGTCTTACACATCAACCATGGATTCAGCATAGTAATTTTTCGTTATAGCTTAGTCAATATATGACCTACAGCCTTGGGTCTGATGTGTTCTCCTCAGCTGGATCTATATTAAACTGATAACAAAGATTCCCCTCTAATATTAGTGTATCACCAGAAATGCCAAATTATAAATCCTCTCTCCACTTGGTCTGAGGGTTTAACTCTCAGGGAGTTGGTAAGGATCTGGTGTGGGTCTTACTCCTGGGAGGGGTGATAGCCTTACCCTCAGAGAAGCTTCCTTATGAAAGTGGATTAGGGAGTAGAGCTGAACCTAAAGCCATCTGGAAAGTTCCCTTGTACCACACTGAATTTTGCCCTTAGAGCTACCTTTCAGAAGAGTGAATTCTGTAAAGGAGATTCCATAAACTACAATTCGGCCAACCTCCCAAACCCCATAGTAGGAAAAACAGGAAACGTGAGAGAGAGGGGCCCCAAAGCCTGCCATGTAACTACCATATGG
>NW_006159999.1:197678-209986 GCF_000334495.1 Tupaia belangeri chinensis | reverse complement strand
AAGAGCCTTTGGATTTTTTTCTGCATTTAAAACTCTGGCCCCAGGAGAATGAGGGAGATTCTTTTTGTGCTTTTAGAAACAATACACACAACCACAGACAGTATTGCTTTCTCAACTTGTGCTCTTGGCTGGTTCCTTTGTTTTTTCTTACATAGCTCAAATGAAAAAGGGGAAAGAAACAGAAAAGACTCCCTCTTAAACCAGTCCCACCTGGGGACTGGAGCAGAAGAATTTGTGCTAATTAGGAAAAATGAAGGTGTGGGGCCAGCAGATGGCGAAATGGTCACGTTGCTGGACTCCCATATGGCTGACTGCAGTTCGAGTCTCCAGTCGGGTGGCTTAAAACCCACCTGGGGAGTGGAGCAGAAGAATTTGTGCTCATTAGGGAAAATGAAGGCGTGGGGCCAGCAGATGGCGAATGGTCACGTTGCTGGACTCCCATATGGCTGACTGCAGTTCAAGTCTCCAGTCGGGTGGCTTAAAACCCACACGGGGTGCATGTGCATGAGTTCCCAAGATCCCAGGAGGAGAATGGAAGGGAAGGGGTTGTGTGTGGCCATCCTCCTGGGAGGAGAACTCTCACCTTCCCTCTCTGTCTCTGTCTCTGTCTTTCTCTTTCTCTTGCTGGCACATGTGCCCTAAGGCGAAAACCTCTAAAAAAAAGAAAAGAAAGAAAAAAGGAAAGAAAAGAGGAAGGAGAATTAAGATTTTTCTACTTAGAAACCTTCAGTGAAGCAGGTGGTTTGAGGTGTTACTAACTATAAGTGATAGTCATAGCAATTTGAGTTACAAGTGACAAGAAATCAATAGAACTTGTTTGGGTAAGAAGGGAATTTATTGGGTAGCATTTGTAGTTGGAAAAAAAAAGATTGAAAAGTAAGCAGTATGGGAACCAGCGGTTAGCGTAATGGCTATGTCGCTGGACTCCCACGTAGTCGACTGTGGTTCACGTCCCGGACCCGGTGGCTTAAAACTCATGCCGGGTGCGCGTGCGTGCGTGCCCAAGATCCCGAGAGGAGAATGGAGGAGAAGGGATTGCGGCGTGACCATCCCCCCTGGGGGATGATTTCTCGCTTTCTGTCTCTCTGTCTCTGTCTGTCTGGCGAGCGCACACGCTCTATAGCGAAAACCTAAAAAAAAAAAAAAATAAGCAGTGAAAAGAGGAATGAGTGAACGAGATGCCACCGGGACTTATCCTCCCCATCTCTGGTGTCTGATCCCGCTGGAGGGCACATCATACATGCACACAGAGCCTGTCTCACCTCAGACCACTGGCTGTCATCACTGATGGGACGAAGGGCATCTTCTTCCTCGGTGCCATTATAAAGCAAGTTTTGAGGACGAATTCTCTTGACCAAGGAATGGCCTGCCAGGCTGGAACCATCAGTGGTACCGCATGGTAGGAGAGGCAGCGTCCATGAGCTAGTCAGTGTGCCATTTGACTGGGGACAGTCGGTGACACTGTGTACAATGCGATGGCCTGCAAAGCTGACTTCCATAGAAAGCTTGAAGTTTGCACCGGAGACCTCCCTGAGTCTCCAGTGGGCACGCACTGCCCTGACGCAGGGCTGGCTAAAGCCGGGAGGCAGTCCTGCCATGGAGACCCTGCTGAGGGAGCTGCCTCTGTGTCTCTTTGCTGTTCTCTCTTTCTGTTTCTGTCACTCATAGAGGAGACAGGGAATAAACTATATATATGTACACGCACATACATGATTGGGGCCAGCAGGTGGCATATGGACTCCTGAGCACTGGACTCCCAGGGGTCCGACCATGGTTCGAGTCCCAGATCTAATGGCTTGAAATGCACCTCAAATGTGTGTGCAACAGTGCCCAAGCTCCTTAGTGGAGAGTGCAAGAGAAAGGATTGCAGCATGACTATCCCCCCCGGGGGGAGATTTCTCTTTCTGCCTTTCTCTGTCTCTCTGGTGAATGCACACACCCTATATAAAAAAATCCCTCAAAAAATATATATACATGATAAGTGAATAAATTATCTGAATATATATATATATGTATATATATATATTTCAGAACTGAGCTGCCTTTTTCATAGCACTAATTTTAGACTATGGGTATATGTCTATCATTAAGCAAATACAAAATGAAAAGTAAATAATATTTTTTTTCTTTTTTGGAGAGGTTTTTGCTACAGGGCACGTGCACTCACCAAACAGACAGAGAGAGTCAGAGAGACAGAAAGCAAGAAATTACCCCCCAGGGGGAATGGCCATGCCACAATCCCTTCTCCTCCATTCTCCTCTCGGGATCTTGGGCAAGCACGCACACACGCCCAGCGAGAGTTTAAGCCACCGGGTCCGAGACTTGAACCACAGTCGACTACATGGGAGTCCAGCGACATAGCCATTACGCTAACTGCTGGTCCCAAAAAGTAAATAAATTTAAAGTGATATTAAGAACATAACTTTGTACTCAACAGCAGTTGAAGTGTTCCTTTTATTATGTTGTCTGGGGCACGTCTCAATTCATAAATCATGCTTTAAGGACCTCCGATGCTTGGAACGAGTCAGTGTAAATGGCTGTCACCTCTTGGTTTTCAGGACCTGAACTCCCTTGCTACATTTGAGACTATACTATTGTAAGTACCATGGTGGTTAAGGCACTGGATTCCCACATGGTCGACCCCGGTTTGAGTCCTGAATCTGGTTCTTGACTATCAGACCAAGCATATGTGCACGTGTGCTGAAAATCCTGAAAAAATGGAGAAGAGCTTGCGGTGTGGCCATCCTTCCTGAGCAGTGACATGACTTCTCTTTCTCTCTGATTTTCTCTCTCTCTCTGCAGCAAGCACAGAGAGATAGAGAACATCTATCAGAAGTGTGCGTTTGAGGGACCAGCAGGTGGCGTGGTGGTTAAGGCGCTGGACCCTCCCACATGGCCAACCAGGGTTCGAGTCCTGAATCTGGTGGCCTGCTGTCTCACTTCCTCTCTCTCTCACTCTCACCCTCTGTCTCTCTCTGATCAAACTAAAAAATAAATGAATGAATAAATAAAATAAATAATTAAAAAAAAAAGAAATGTGCATTTGATAAATTCTTTGTATGTAAAGCTGAATCACAAGCTACCGAGCCAAAGACGTTGGGGCAGCTGACGGCAGAAGGTGATCCGTTCGGGTTGTAGGCCATCAGGAGAGGCGGCGGCCATGGCACCTCCACAGAACAGTCTAGAGCTGTGATACTAGCTGAGGCTCGCTGCGGCCTGGGCTGCTTCCTCCTGGCCTGGAATCCGTGCCTGGTTTTCCAGCTCTCCTCATTTCTAAGCACTAGTTGTTACTCTGCTAACACACCTTTTCTGCTTAAAAAGTTAGAATTGATTTTTGATGTTTGTGACCTAGACTTCTGCCTGGTACTTAAGAATAATTCAAAAATAAGTCTTAAGAACTACAACCTTCTAAGAATAAACTGCATGTGATAATAAAGGCTGTTAGAATTTGTTTTTTAGACAATGAGAAAATGAGGTTTGATTTTCTACAGCTTGTGGAAAGCACAGTTCCACATGAAGTGTACTGCATTTAGCCTTTATGAGCGATTGTAAAGTCATCCTTTGGACATAAGAAGAACTTTCTGGCCGAGGTTCGCAGGCATAAAGGCTATTTTATTTAGGGTGATGCTTTACTTCATAAATGAAGACTTATCCCAGAAACTAAGTGAAACTATCAACATGTTTTCTCTTTCATTGTTAATGTATAACATCACTTTTGTTTACATGTTTGACTGAGTAGAAGCATCAAGAAAGCAATCTAAGAAAGTTACGATATCATGATACATGAAGAGCTCGAATTCTAATGATTGCAAGATCCAGGTAGGTCACATGCTCCTATGCTCTGAAATCTAATCAGGTTAACAGCTGCACACCCATGTCCCACCCCAGTCTTCCCAGGGGTAGTTTAATTAATGCAAGGGCTTAAACTGTGGTTTTAAACCGATCTCAAATTGACGTTCAGAGACATATTTTCTCAATATCGGACTGTAATTTTCCAGATAAAATGTACAAGGTGCTCTACAGTTTATGCCTTGTAGGAATGTTCCACGTTTCATTTAACTCACAGATATCTCATGATGAACTCACACTCAATTCAAATTTCTGATTAAGTTCTAGACTCATATGAAGATATTTTTAATATAAAACATGCAACAAGGGAAGCAGCAGTTAGGGTAATGGCTATGTCGCTGGACTCCCACATAGTTGACCGCGGTTTGCATCCCGGACTTGGTGGCTTAAAACTCACGCCGGGCGTGTGTGCGTGTGTGCCCAAGATCCCGAGAGGAGAATGGAGAAGGGATTGTGGCGTGGCCATCCCCCCTGGGGGGTGATTTCTCGCTTTTTGTCTCTATGTCTCTCTCTGTCTGTCTGGCGAGCACACGCGCCCTATAGCCTTTCCAAAAAAAAAACATGCAACAAGAAGTCAAGAAGTTCTGCATATGCTGTCAGTGTGGCCTGATAATTAAAAGCAAGTTAGAAGCAACATAATTGCAGTGGAGACTTAGAAACATGCCATTGTTACCTCTGATGTATCAGGTCTCTCTGATTTGTACTGTCTGGAGCACTGCTACCAATAATCACTCGTTTATTAAGCAAGTAAAATACTGAAAGTATTTTGAAATTGAACTTCCAGGGCTAAAGTATTTTTCTAAATGTCCAAGGAAGCTTTATTATTTATCATTTTAAAAATCAATTCATGTTTAAAAATCTTTAAGAGATTTTTGCCTTAGGGTACATATGCTCACCAATGAGAGACAGAGACAGTAAGAGGGAAAGTGAGAAATTACCCCCCCTCCAGGGGCATGGCCACGCCCCCATCCCTACTCCTTCATCCTCCTCCCCGGATCATGGGCACGCATGCACACATACTCAACATGATTTTGAGGCCACCGGATCTGGGACAAGAACCACGGTCGGCCATGTGCCAGTCCACTGACGTGCTGTTGCACCATCTGCTGGCTCTCATGTTTTAATGTTAATAATGTCTGTAGTGCTGTCTGGTGATGCTGTTAGCGTTTATAACTACAAGCAGAGAAACACATTCAATTCACTTTAGAGAGAGTTTTTTTTTTTGTTGTTGTTGTTTTTGTTTGTTTTGTTTTTTGTTTTTTTGTTTTGTTTTGTTTTTTTTCTATAGGGCATGTGCGTTTGCCAAAAAGACAGAGAAACAGAAAGCGAGAAATCACCCGCCAGGTGCGATGGCCACACCACAATCCCTTCTCCTCCATTCTCCTCTCGGGATCTTGGGCACGCACGCACATGTGCCTGGTGTGAGTTTAAGCCACCGGGTCTGGGACTTGAACTGCAGTTGGCTACATGGGAGTCCAGGGACATAGCCATTACGCTAACTGCTGGTCCCTTAATTCACTTTAAATGGGGTAACCAGGCAGATGTGGTAACTGACAGGGTAAGCTGTGGAGTGAAAAGCAGAGCTGTAAGGAGACCCTGTCACCTGGCTGCTCCTGGAGGGCAGGGCATCAAGCCAAAGGTGATTATCCTTCATGCAATGGAACTTGACTGGTTAGTTCTGGACTCGCTTGGGACCTACCTGTCACCCCTTGTTCTGTCTGATTTCTTCCTTTGGAGGGAAACTTCTGTCCTGCACCTGGCTGCTGCTGGATTTTGGAAGCTTATAACTTGTCTAGCTTCACAGGTTCAAGAAGAACTTTGGAGACCAGCAGTTAGCATAATGGCTATATTGCTGGACTCCCACGTAGTTGACCACAGTTCAAGTCCAGGACCCGGTGGCGTGAACTCACGCCGAGCGCATGTGCGTGCGTGCCCAAGATAACTAGAGGAGAATGAAGGAGAAGGGATTGTGGCGTGGCCATCCCCTTTCTGTCTCTCTGACTCTCTGTCTGTCTGGCAAGCACACACGCTCTATAGCAAAAACAAAAACAAAAACAAAAACAAAAACAAACAAAAAACCTCTCCAAAGAAAGAAAAAAAAGAAGAAGAATTTTGCCTCAAAATGAGCTGTTCTTTGGATAGTACCTATGTCTGATTTAGAGGACATGTATTTTGTTTTTTTAAAGGTTCATTTATTAGAGAAAGAGAAAGTGGTTGGGGGACATCCCCAGCAGAGTCTCCACATGGTCCATGCTGAGCCCAGCCCTCCAGGAACACAGGCACACGTGTGCCCATGTAACGTGTACAGGGAGGCCTCGGAACACAGCCCAGGACCCTCCCTGGCCTCAGCACATCGGAGCATCCTGCCACGCCTGCCCACTTTGGCCAGATGATAGATGATGTGGACTCGACATCAGAGCTCTGCTGGAACAAGTTGAGACTTTGGAGTCTGTTGGGATGGGGTGAGTGATATTTCATGCGAGAAGCACACAGACTGGGCCCAGCAAGCTGTGGGCGCAATCCCTCAGTTGTGTCTCTGCCCAAATCCACGTATTGAAGTCCTGTCTATGTGACTCTATCTGAATACAGGACCTGTACGAGCTGATAAAGGGTAAATGGCTTCTGATGGATGGGGCCCTCAGCAGGTAGGGTTTGTGTCCTTAGAGGAGACCCCAGAGAGCTGGTCCCCGCTCGCCGTGTGCCAAGTGAGGTCACAGTGAGACGGTGGCCATCTGTAAGCCCAGGAGAGAGCCCTCAGAAGACAGTCATGCAGACGCCTTCGCCTTGGATTTGCAGGGGCCAAAACTGAGAAAATAAATGTTGGTACTTGAAGCCATTCTGTCTGTGGATTACAACACTCATGCAGGCTCAGACATTACCTGAAATCAGCTTGTTTTTGGCCCAATGGTTGTTCTCCTTTTCATAAAAATAAACACACACACACACACACGTGTGTATGCGAGCGTGCATACACACACACACACACACACACACACACACATATATATATATAGCCACAGATTCTGAGATTTCAGAGAATTCTCTGATTTAAGTAGAGTTACTTTTTTGCTTCATCCACTTCTAGGTTAGAAGTATATATTTTAGGTCCAACCACTTTGTACTTTCAAAAATGTTACTGTTTTCCTCTCAAAATTTTTGTTTGCTTGTTTTTACAGGCATTTACTGATTAAATTATTTTTTGTTGTGGGGGTGGTGAGGTTTCAAAAGACAGAGAGCTAAGAGGATGTGTTCTGGACCAGCAGTTAGCATAATGGCTATGTTATTGGACTCCCATGTAGTCGATCATGGTTCGAGTCCCGGACCCGGTGGCTTAAACTCACACCGGGTGCGTGTGCGTGCATGCCCAAGATCCTGAGAGGAGAATGGAGGAGAAGGGATTGCAGTGTGGCCATCCCCCCTGGGGGGTGATTTCTCGCTTTCTGTCTCTCTGTCTCTCCCTGTCTTTCAGGTGAGCACATGCACCCTATAACAAAAATCTCTCCAAAAGAAAAAAAAAAAAAAAAAAAAAAAGAGTATGTGTTCAATCTAACATTTCTAATCAGAAATTTCCCATTTCATTTAATTTTTAAAAAAATTAAACTTCAGGTCCAGCAGTTAGCATAATGGCTATGTCACTGAACTCCCATGTAGCTGACCACGGTTCCAGTCCTGGACCCGGTGGCTTAAACTCACGCTGGGCGCGTGTGCGTGCATACCCAAGATCCCAAGAGGAGGATGGAGGAGAAGGGATTGCGGCGTGGCCATCCCCTCTGGGGGGTGATTTCTCGCTTTCTGTCTCTCTGTGTTTTTGGCAAGCGCACATGCTCTATAGCAAAAACCTCTCGCCCGCAAAAATTAGTATTTAATTTTATTTTTTATTATTATTTTTAAACTAGACCGGAGAGAGGAAAATAGTAAAAGTGAGAAAAGCAGGTCACCAGGACTGAAACTCGAACCTTGTAAGCCATGTGGGAGGCCAGCCTTTATCCACGCCACCTGCCAGCCCCAGGGTCCCAAATTAAATATCTTTTTTTAAAGTTTTCTTGCCCATGCTCACAAGATTCACTCAAAGGCAAATCGCTCCACAGTCAGCATTCATCCTGTCGTTGTGTCAAAATCTGTGTGGCATCTGCAAACAGCGACGCAGACACCCTGCTCAGCGTCTCACCCCCTGAATGGACCCACAAGAACAGGGACTAGTGTCCTGCCCACCATGGCAGAAGTCTCACTGCAATGCCCTGCCACGACCCCACGTATCTAACTCCCTTTTCTGACACCGTGAAGACCTCTTGTCAAAACGCTTTCTGCCTAGGACGATCCGGTTTAATTTCTTCTGCACATCCAGGCTGATAGCTATTAAAAAGGAAATCCACCGGGCGTACTGACGTGCTGTTTTTTGCCACCTTGATGAGGAAAATTATGGCATGGTATGGTGCAGGACTGGAGCAGGCATTCTACAGTGTACGGAATCGTCTCATACAGAAAAGATTCTGACAGATATAGTCACATTAAAGACCTACAAGACACCTCTGTTTCACATACTAACACAAACTAATTTTTCAGTGTTATTAATGTAATATAAAATGAATTGCCTTTTGTGTGCAGTCTTTATATGTGTGTATTAATGACAGACGAGTGTTTTGTTTCTTTGTTTGTTTGTTTTTGTCATTGTTAGGTTTTTGCCATAGGGCATATGCACTCACTGGAGAGAGAGGAAGAAACAGAGAACAAAAAGCAAGAAATCGTCCTCTAGGGGAGGTGGCCATGCGGCAACCCCTCTTCCTCCATTCTCTGCCTGAGATTTTGGGCACGCACACACATGCACCTGGGACGTCTTATGCTGTTGGATCTGGCTCAAACCATAGCTGGTCATGTGAGGCTCCAGCTGCTTAGAACCACCTGCTGACTCCGAGGGTTTATTTTTTCTTAATTGCCAAGGGATACATGCCCTCTCCAGAGAGGGAGGAAGAGAAAGTTTTCAGCATAGGATGTGGTCACCCTGCAATCTCTTCTACTCTATGCATTTCGTTGGGATTTGGGGCATGTACGCCCATGCACTCTCTGTTTTTCAAGCCATTGGGGCTAGAATTTGAACTTCATTTGGCAATACAAGACCTGGCTATGGAGATAGTCCAGATTCGATTTTGTTTTGTTCTGAACTTTCCTAAAAGTGGTTACACCTGCAAGGGCAGAACTCCATGAGACCCTTGTGTGGCCAGTGCACACCCTGTAGTTGTCTGTATTTGTGGGCATGATTTTTTTTCCTTTTTTTTTTTTTTTGAGAGGTTTTTGCCATAAGGCACGTGCACTCACCAGAGAGACAGAAATGAGAAATCGCCCCCCAGGGTGAATGGCCACGCTGCAATCCCTTCTCCTCCATTCTCCTCTCGGGATCTTGGGCACACACACACACGTGCCCAGCATGAGTTTAAATCACCAGGTCCGGGACTTGAACCATGGTCAACTACATGGGAGTTCAGTGACATAGCCATTATGCCAACTGCTGGTCCCATGGGCATGATTTTAACTGCCGATTTACTCTTGACATTGTTCAGTAAAGTATTGCAAATGTGTACACATTAAACTACATTGTACTTTATAATAAATCTATTTTTATTTATGCATTTATTTCTATTATATTAGATTAACTTTTAGTTACATGGTTACATGGTTTATATTATCTGAATTTCACTTCAGGATTGCACAAAAGGTATGAAAATATTCTTAGGGGTATCATGGCTCTGGTAAAATTGAAAATCAAAGGACTTTCAGTCACAAAGGCGACGCAAGGACACAAAGCTTCAGAGTAACACATCCTGTTCAAATACAGATGCAACATACATTTTATGAGAAGACTACAGGAAAGAAACAAGACCGTTCATTTTTTAATAAGGTTATTCTACTTTATTAAATAACTCACAATTACACTTCTGTAAGACTTAAGGGTATATATCGTTTTTACAACTCTTGTATTTATTAATTAAGCAAATTTTTTTGGCATATTTATTAAATACCAAACAGCAAAGATTTTTTTTTTTAATATTCTGAATGGATCCTTCATGGCTCAATATTCCTTTCTTCCTCCTTTTTTTTATCCCTGTTCATTTTTCTCTATTTCTTTGAAAATGGTGGAAGATATGGATACATTCTGGTTTAGAAAGTTAATAAAGACCTTACCTCTCAGACCGAAGTCCTCTTTTAGCATTCTCCTCTCCAATTCCCCTTCTCGTTGCCAACACCTAACCACTGCTCTTTTTCCAGCACTGATGCACGTATGTACCAGTAAGAAATATGCAAGTTTGTGGGAGAGAGTGTGCTATGCGTATGTGTGTGGGGGGTACTAATGTGTTTTTGGTTTTGTTTTGCTATAGTTTGTGTATGCTTGCCAAAGAGAGAGCGGGGGTGGGGAGTGAGACAGCACACCCAGGTCGATGGCCATGCTGCAGTCCCTTCTCCTCCCTTCTCCCGTTCTCCTCTCAGGATCTTGAGCGTGCACACACACGTGCTCGGTGAGTTTCTGAAGTTGCCATGTCTGGGACTCAAACTGCATAGTGGGCCTTGTGGAATCCAGCCGCCTTAACCTCCGCATCTGCTGGCTCTGAAGAAGTGTTAATACAGTATTTCATACCACAGATATTTTGTTATAAACTTTTAGGTTTATTTGTAGGTTTTATTTTTTTTTAATTAGAAGATACCTTAGATTCCACCCGAGTTCACGCACACAACTCTTCCTTATTCCTCGTCTCGGTTCTGCTGTGCTCCGCAGTGTTGGAATGCAGGCCTTCTAAAGCAGCCAGTAAAGCTCAGTTACATAGACTTGCCGACACCCAGCCAGAAAGGCGGAGAGATGACCACCTGAGCGAGGGAAGGTGAACGCTCTGAGAGAGGTTGTGTGGGCTCTTGAAAAGCACGTGGAAAGACACCAAGAAAATCTCCTGCCATTTATGTCCTGACTTGTCTTTGCTCAGCCTATAAAGATGGGGTGGACAGAGATGGGATAGAAGGAAACAATGAGGAAAGAGCAATGGAAAAGTAACAACTTCACCAATGCACGCGCCTGCCCGTGTTCCTGAACCTGCGCAAACGCGGTGACACCGCACTCGAGCTGGCCGCTCCGGGCTCCGGGGATCATTCCTGCCCCAGCGAGCCCTTTCACCTGTGACGTCATGGAAGCAAGTTCCTGGACGCAGTTCCCTCTGCCTTAGGACCCAGCTCTCCACCGTCACCGTCATCAGAAGAGCCTTGCTGCTGGAAAAGGTCCCCTCTGAGAACATCTAGCCCCAGTTATTGGTGTTTTGAGAAACGTGAGAGATTGTCGTGGGATCTGGGTGTCCTGGCGAGTTCTCTTGAGCAGAAGGCACACCGGGCCTAGGTGAGTTTCTGACCTAGAGAAAGTGGAATGATGCTAGATGGTTCTAACCTGGAAAGGGAGTCAACACCAGCCCAGAGTATGACCCGGGATCGCATTTCCCTGGGCATTCATTTCACGTTCGCCTAGTAAGTCTGCATTGCCATGAATTTGGAAAAGAGAAACAAGAGCAACACAAAATTTCATTCCTGAGCTCAGCAGAGAGAGAGAGAGAGAGAGAGAGAGAGAGAGAGAGAGATCCTTGTGTACATCCTCATATTCCTAGCAAGAACATAAGAACAAATTCAGAGAAGTAGGCCAGCAGGTCCAGCAGGTCCAGCAGGTGGCATGGTGGTTAAGCTGCTGACTACCACAGGGCCAGCTGCCACTCAAGTCCTAGATCTCGTGACTTGAAAAGGCACAAGGCGTGTGTGTGTGTGTGTGTGTGTGTGTGTGTGTGCACCCAGATTCCTAAAAGAAGAATGGAGGAGAAGGAATCGCAGTGCAGCCATCTCCCCGGGGGATGATTTCTCACTCTCCCTTTCTCTGTCTCTCTTCAGCAAGCACACACGCCCTGTGGCAAATACAAAAAAAAAGAACAGAACAGAATACAGAAGCAAGGAATAGAAGTTGATAAAGGAGCTCAGCAACTTTTCATTGTTTTCATCTTTGTCACCCATATAGGAACAATTTTATAGATTTTTTAAAATCCATTTTTTTTAAAAAATAATAATAAACGAAAGGATCCAGCAGTATCATGCAATGTTTGGCAAATCTTTATTTTAAGTCTCAGCAAGATGGAACTTCTTTAATTTATTCAGCCCTTCTGACATGGTAATCTGAATAGTATTAGCCATAATAATGGGATTTTACTTTCTTAATTTATCTTCCAAGACTTAATCTATCCTTCTTCTGTCTCCAAAGCTTTTACCATGGTGATTATCTACCCCCGTAGTAAAGTCACAAGGATTCATGAGGAGAGAGATTTTTTTTGAGATTTTCAGCTGCTTATGTTTTATCAGCCTTTTTGGTGATTTGTATTGTAATAACCCTAACACATTTCCCAGAAATCCTTTCCCCTTATAATTCTGTTTATCAAAATGTGAATCTT
>NW_006159999.1:189279-197234 GCF_000334495.1 Tupaia belangeri chinensis | reverse complement strand
CCCAAGTAAAAAGATCATTTGATGAAGAACAGGTAAAAGTAAAAACTGATTCATTAGAATTTTAGCCCTCCAGGCTTTTAAGCTAGGAAAATTTAATTTTAAAGAGAACGTAGCATGTTATTTTCCAACAGATGTGTTAGTGAATGCCCAACACCTAATAATATGCCTTTTACTTGTAATGACGTTATCTATTTCTGAGGAAGATTTGCTAACATGTGGTAACTGATGTGCTACTGCAATACAGTAAACTAATTAATGAAATGGATTGATATTACTGCAAAAATGAAATAAAGCAATACAAATGAATTGAATTTCACCTTTATAACCTCAATATTTTCAAAAATTAATTCTTTGTAAGCTGGAGTAACACCATATAAATAACCATGTGTAATAATAAGGAGATCATACTTTCCTGCTTCCTAAAGACACTAAAATGATGTCATTTTTGTTTTTACTCCAATTCAGCACTATAAGTATGTATATAATATTTTATAAACATTTATATACCTACACTAACTGCAAAAACCTTGAATAATTGTTTAGTTTTGTGATGAACACATTCAGATCATATTTTTTTTTTATGATAGAAAGAAAGGGAAAGTGAGAGACCTTCTGAAGAAGACTGAGTTCCCCTGAGAACTGAGAAGTAGTGCTTTCAGGGAATAAGGGAAATCAAGATTTTCTGCTGATAATTGACCCTGGGAGAAAAATGGAGTGGCAAAAAGTTTGTAGATCACCTCCTCCTGCATGCTTCTGAACACTCGGGTGGAATTTCTAGAAATTAGGAAGAAATTAATAACCCATCAGATGACTAGAAATCACCACAGAGGCACCATAAATATGAGAAATCAAGAAAATACCTTTCCCCCAAGGGAAAAGAATAATTCCTCTTCATCCACAGGCAGTACAATGGAACTCACAAAAATGTCTGATAAAGAATTTAGAATGTTCATAGTGACAAAGCTAATAGAGATGCATCAGAAGAGAGACAATGAGCTCCAGAAAAGACAGAAGAAAGGAGCCAATGAGTTCCACGAGGTGAGGAAGTTCTTGTGAGATCTGAAAGAGGAAATATACACCATAAAAAAGAATCAAATGGAGCTGTTAGAGATGAAGGCTATAATACAAGAAGTCAAAACCTCTCTTGAAAATATTAAAAGCAGACTAGATCATACTGAAAATCGAATCTCAGATGTAGAAGACAGAATTATTGGACTAGAACACTCAACCACGAAGACTGAGAAAATAGTCCCCCAATATGAGAATAATATATGAGAAACACTAGATACCATTAAATGTCCAACTATTGGGATAATTAGTATCCCAGAAGGCAAAGAGACTAATAAGTACATTGATAATCTATTCCATGAAATCCTGGAAGAAAACTTTCCAAACCTAGAGAGGCATTCAAACATCTGGACCCCAAAAACACAAAGGACCCTGAATAGAATCAACCCAAGAAGATCTTCTCCAAGACACAGTATAGTCAGATTGACCAAAACCACAAAGACAGGATATTAAGATTGGCAGGAGAGAAATGGCAAGTTACCTACAAAGGATATACCCTCAGGCTAACAGCAGACCTCTCATCAGAAACAATGCTAGCCAAGAAAGAATGGGAATATATACTCAAAGTACTGAGTGAAAAACAATTGCAACCAGGAATACTACATCAGGCAAGATTATCTTTCATATGGGAAGAAAAGCCAAGAACATTCTCAGATAAACAAAACCTGAAAGGATTTATCAATTCCAGACGAGATCTCCAAGAAGTTCTGAAGGGAGTGCTGTATCAGGAAAACTAAAGTCAGACACACAGAAATAAGAATTCAAAAACAACTAAGAAAATGGCCAGTTAATGGTAAGGACAAGTCCAGTCTGGAACTTTGTCTTCCAGAATTTAAACAGAAAGATCAGACCAGAAGAGAAGACAGATTAAGTTCATGAATTTGAGCTGATGAAATGGAATTTTATGACTTTTGTTTAAAACATTACGGATCTTCTTCTATGCTTTGTTTCCCAGAATTAAGGATTTTTGTCTTCTCCTGAGCTGTGGACAGGTCCATGTGCCTACTATTTGAACAGAATCCTAACCTGTCTCCTGGCTTTAAGTCTTAAGTAAAGTTCTCTTAACATTTTTTGATTTTGACTTACTAAAGCTAAAACTGCCTTTCTTGAAATTAGAAAAATATATTAAAAATGCCTATTTAATGACCGCAGTAACCTATATAGTGTCAGCCAGGTACTACTTTATAGTATATTCATTCTACTCAGAGTTTCATGCCTAAAGTCAACATGTGTTCCCAGATATGTATATAGCAGCTGAACTTGCTATTGAAAATAGATTAAGATATTTTTGTGAATCAAAATGTGGAAAAAATTTAAAAATAATAGAAAGCAACTGCAGATACAAAAGACAGGGTGGGAGGAGGGTGGGGAATGGCAGAGGATGAGAAATAGGGGGAAAATATATATACAAGAAACAAGAAATGGAAAATTATTTGTTAATGATAACATGTATGATTCAGCCACTATACAGTGTATTTGGAATGGGAAATCACAGTTTGTATGCTGTGGTGATGTTCAGTGAAAGAGAATAAAATAAACAAATTTAAAATGAAATGAAAAAAAAAAATCCCAGGAAGAGAATGGAGGGGAAAAAATTAATAAAAGGCAATTTCCTATAAAAAAAAATAAAAGAAAAATAGGAGAGGTGCCTGTCTCCACCCAGGCCAGTTTCAGATGAGCGGGCCAGAACCTGGGTGCCCTAGCAGGCCTCTCCCGGCAGGGGCCCCTCCTACCTGGCCCCACTGCGGCTGGCCCCCAGTTGACGTTATTTGAGTTCACCGCTGACACTACCTTCACTGCACATTTTTGCCTTGTTCCATTCTTTGAAAAAGGAAGCATTCCTCCACTGACCTCACTCAGCTAAGGCGGCTCCGGTCCCATTTGTACCGTTGGGCACCAGATGAGAATAACAGCACGCACACCCCTGCCTCGCTACAGTTTCCTCTAGAGCAGGAAGCGCAACTCTTTAACAAACAGTCGTCGTTTCCTGTTTATTTCAAGAGAGCTTTTGCCATAGGGCGCACATATTTGCCAGAGAGACAGAAAAGAGGATGGAGGATGGCCCCCATGGAGGTTGGCCATGCCACAATCTCGTCTCTTCCATTTTCCTCTCAGAATTTTGGGCACCTACGCACAGGCCCAGCATGAATTTTAAGCCAGGTCCAGGGCTGGAACCGTGGTTAACTATGTGGGAGTCCAGTGACATAACCATTATGCCATCTGCTGGTCCCCATCATGATATTGACTGTATTAAGAAAAGAAAGGTCTGTATCAGAGTTAGGAAATAAATATTTGAATAAGGTATACAGAAAATTGGAAAACTAACAAGTAGTGAAGACCAATTAAAAATTAATTGAAAGATCATGCAGCAGTACTGATGTCTGATCAAATAGATTGTTAGGAAAATACCAAATAATGAATAAGCACTCAGCATTTACAATGGTCACACTATTGTGTGAAAGTAAAAAAAAAAAAAAAAAAAAAAAGAGAGAGAGAGAAAGATAGAAAGTACCTAAGTTCAATCTATAGTGTTGCAGGTGATGGTGAGTGCTAGGAGAAACCAAAGCAGAGGAGGGTGAAGATAGAAAGTTCTTGAAAGTATTTGAGACAAGGTGGCTAGGAAGTCCTCACTGAAGAGCTGATATGTAAGGAAATATCAAGAGGCAGAGAAGTGAGGACCTGTGTGCGTCTCTGGGAAAAACATCCAAGCCTAGGAAACACCAGTTTGGTCTAGACTTCACGAGGCAGGGATCTACTATTACTACGTGGGCTGAGGCTGCAGGTTTCTATTTCCTGGTGGTCAGCACCCACATTAGCTCAGCCCGCCTCATGCGAGTTTGGGCAACGATTTCTCTTGGATTCAGAACTGCAAGACTGTTCTACTTCAGGGAACCAGCAATTAGCGTAATAGCTATGTTGCTGGACTCCCACGTAGTCGACCACAGTTCGCGTCCCGGACCTGGTGGCTTAAAACTCACGCTGGGCGCGTGTGCGTGCGTGCCCAAGATCCTGAGAGGAGAATGGAGGAGAAGGGATTGCAGCGTGACCATCCCCCCTGGGGGGTGATTTCTCGCTTTCTGTCTCTATGTCTCTCTCTGTCTGTCTGGTGAGCGCATGCGCCCTATAGAGAAAATCTCTCCAAAAAAAAAGAAAAAAGAAAGAAAGAAAAAAAACTGTTCTACTTCACAAGAAGGTCCACCGAGTCTTCTAATTGTCAGAGGTCTCATGAGCAGAGGCGGAGGGGAAGAACCCCTCAGTGGAGTGTGGTCACCTCTCCATCTCTTCCCCTCCATTTCTCCATGCACGCACATATGCAGCACGGTTTTCAAGTCACTGGGGCCAGGACTCCATCTGTGGTTGGTCACGTGGGGACCAGGTCCCTTAACCACTTGGCTGTGGAGCCAGCCGGAGCTTCACCTGTCAACATCTCACCAGCAGCAGAGGAAGGAGGGGGCCATCACGGTACTCATCTTTTTGTTTCTTTTTTCTTTTTTGAATCAATATGTATAGGGACCAGCAGGTGGCGAAATGGTTACAGCACTGGACCTCCCCATAGTTGATTAGGGTTTGAGTTCCTAACCTGGCAGCTTAAAACTCAAGCCATGTGTGCCCAAAATCCTGAGAGGGGAATGGAGGAGAAGGTATCGCGATGTGGCCACCCTCCCCGAGGGGGGTGATTTCTCTCTTTCTGTCTCTCTGTCTCTCTCTGTCTCTCTCTGTGTCTTGAGGAAGCACACCTGCCCTATAACAAAAATCTCTCTAAACTAATTAATTAATTAATATGTATAAAAAGTATGTTAATACAATATTCGGACAAGGTTTATCTTAACATATTTACTAGGTATTTGGCTTTCTTTTTCCTTAAATTACTGATTTATATTTGTCTTATTTTTCCTTCTTTTTTAAAAAAAGTTGGTAGCAAGTATGTGCACTCATTAGAGAGAGACAGGGAGAAAAAGAGGGAAAGTGAGAAACCATCCCAGAGAGGGGATGGCAACACCATAATTCCTTCTTTTCCATTTCTCCTTTTGGAGTTTTGGCACATGCACGGTGTTTTACAAGCCCTCAAGTGCAGGACTCGAACTGCACAGTCGGCCATGTGGGATCCAGTCACCTTAACCACACCACTGGCCGGCTCTGCCTTGTTTGTGCTTGTAGGTACTAATGACCACTTGTTTTGTATGTGTTTGTATGTAGTAGATTTGTAGCAAAGCATCTCATAAATAATAATGTTGGAGTTTTATTTTTTAAATATTTTAAACCATAATCTATTTTTTAATGCCAAAGGGTGCATGAGAGAGAGAGAAAGAGAGAAAGAGCCACACATTGATTGAGAAAGCACCCCAGCTCACCCTGTGTGGCCTGTCCACATCGCGATCCTTTCACTTCCCATTCTCCATCTGTCCCCACCCCAGCTGTGTGTAGCCGGGTGCCTGGCATGTTGCCAGCAGGGGAGAGATCTGAACTGTCATTAACCATGTAAGACCCAGCATTGTTCACACGGGGCTTAACCAGCGTGCTGCGGGGCGAGCCCAAAACGCGAACCATTTTCATGTCGGTTTCTGAAATTAACAAACACTATGGGTCATGTGAATTCAGAGTTGTTTGCTTTTTTGTCTTGCTAACATCTGAGAGTTTCTTGGATAGTCTAGATGCTAAGATGTGTCAGTTAAATACATTGCATAGATTTGCTCCTAATACACCCATTTTTTACCTTAATTTGTCATGTTCTTCACAGAATAGAAATACTTCATTTAAATATGGTCATATCTATCCTTTTTTCTGCTTTGTATTTTGCACCAGTAGAAAGTAATATTAAAGAAATATTATGCACTCCAAAGAAATGTCATTAATTTGTTAAAAATTTTTCAAATCTTATTTAAATGTTTATATTATCTACAAATAATAAGCATTCTGCCTTTATGATTCTTATTTTTCTTTTTCACTCCATTATTAACATATTGATCTGATAATTATGTTGGACAATAGTAGTGATGGAAATATCTTCATAAGTGAAGCTAGGTAATTATTCTTTTTCTACAAACTTACATATCAGTGTTTCCTTCTAAAATTTTCTTTTTTTGCGAAAGTTTAAAAACAATTTCTTTTAATTCTTTTAGTTATTTGAACTTATTTTTCCATTATTATTTTACATGTGCAACTCAGTAAGTTTTGTTTGTTTGTTTTTAAGTTTCCAGAACAATCCACTTTGTATTTGTGTTGCTTCTAGACTTTTTATTTTTTGGAGAGGTTTTTTGCTATAGGGCGCGTGTGCTCGCCAGACAGAGAGAGACAGAGAGACAGAAAGTGAGAAATCACCCCCCAGGGGGGATGGCTACACCGCAGTCCCTTCTCCCTCAATCTTCTCTCGGGATCTTGGGCACACACGCACACGCGCCTGGCATGAGTTTTAAGCCACTGGGTCCGGGATGCAAACCACGGTCAACTACATGGAAGTCCAGCGACATAGCCATTACGTTAACTGCTGGTCCCTAGACTTTGTAACAATTATGTAAATTCTGCTCTTAACCTTTATCAATTGTCTTATATTATATTTGTTTATATTTAGTAGGTTATTTAATTTTTGATGACTGGTTCATTTCATCTACCATTTTATTTTTAGTAATATAAGAATATGCGTATTTCTTTGAACAAAACTTTGACATAGTTCTGATCTGTTGTATTTTCATTTTCATTATTTTCTATTATTTGCCTTAGTTTTGCTTCTTCATTGAACCAAATGGTTCGGGTGTCATTTGTTTGCTGAATTTCCATATGAATTTATTTGCTTTATAATTAATTTTTTGTTTTACTGAATTATGAATGATGCCAGTTACATTTTTTTCTTTTGCAATTTTGCAGTTGTTAATGTTTTAATGTCTTTAAAGTAATCTATAATTTTCTCTTTTACAATCTATTATTTAATGCATATAAATTGTATTTACTTTATTAAAAATTATTTGGATCTTACAAACTTTGCAAATAATTTTCTTAACTTAATCTCTACTGATGTGAGAAAATAAATTATTCTACTACACAATGAAATGTTATCCTTTCATCTTCAATATCTTGTGTTACCTGTTTTAAGTCCTGATGCTAAAATCTTGCAGGTATTACATATTTGACAGGTTTTTACTGTGTCCTTCATTGTAATTATCAAGTACTCTTTTTCTTGTTAATATTTTTGTCCTCTAAGTAGCCTTTTTCTAATTTAAATTTATTTATTTGCATTCATTCACTGTACATCATTACAGCATACAAAATGAGATTTTCCATCCCAAGTACACTGTATATTGTCTCAATCAAGCACATCAACAAACATGTTATTGTCAGCAAATAATTTTTCATTTCTTGTTTTCTGTATGTTTTGCTTTTTTCCCCCCATCCTTGATTCCCTATCTCTTACCCTTTGCCATCTCCCGCTCTCCTCCCACACCGTCTCTGGTATCTATGTTTGCTTTCTATACTGTTTGCCCCCCACATTTTATTGAATTACTAAAGATCTTAATTAATCTAAATATTTTCATAGCAAACACAGCTGATATATATTTCCATGAACACAAGTCTAACTTCAGGCATCCTATAAAATAGCACCTAGTTGGGGCTATATATCTTACTGCAGTCATTGAATAGATTGAATAGATTTTTTTTTTCTGAAACTTTCTTTTTTTTTTCTATTGTAACTTAACTTACATTCTTTCCCGAAGCATCATCACAGCATACAAAATGTGATTTCCCATCCAGAATATACTGCATAGTGACTTAATCATGCATATTATTATCAAAGATTTTCCACTTCTAGTTCCTAGAATTATTTTTAACCCCTCTTTCTGACTCTCTGTTCTTTCCCGCCCTCTTCTCATACTATCTCTGGTGTCTACAATTGT
>NW_006159999.1:181018-188804 GCF_000334495.1 Tupaia belangeri chinensis | reverse complement strand
CAAGAAATACAAAGGACCCCAAATAGAATCAACCTAAGAAGATCTTCTCAAAGACACATTATAGCCAGGTTGACCAAAACCACAGATGAAGACAAGATACTAAGATTGGCAAGAGAAAAACATCAAGTTACCTACAAAGGACATCCCATCAGGCTAACAGCAGATCTTTCACCAGAAACAATGTGAGTGAGGAAAGAATGGGAAAATATATTCAAAGTGTTAAGAGAGAAGCAATTTCAGCCAAGAATACTGTACCCAGCAAGATTATCTTTCAGGTGGGAAGAAAAGACAAGAACATTCTCAGATAAACAAAACTTGAAAGAATTTACCAGCACCAGACCAGATATCTAAGTAACCTTTTGACATTGAGTTGTTCATGTATCTTAGATCTACACTTTTGATTTTTCTTTGTCTACATTTGTTTAATTTTGTAGTCACTATTCAAAAAATATTTTATCTATATTGATTTTATTTTGTAGTCTTTCTTCAAAAATATTTTAAGCCTGAATTAGCGAACTGATTTCAAAATTCCAGAATTGGTTTTTTATTTGCCAGAGGGTATATGCATTCTCCAGAGAGAGAGACACATACAGAGAAAGAGAGAAAGCACGAAAGCACTCCTCAGTGGAGCATGGAGCATGGCCATGCCACAAACCTTCTCTTCTACTCTCCAGCCTATTGGGATTCTGGGCATGTGCACACATGTATGTGATGTTTCTCAAGTTGCCAAGTCTGAGGACAACCATGTGGGACCCAGCCACCTGAACCACCAGGCCGTGGGCTTTTCTGAAAAGTTCCAGAAGTTTTTAGCCCCACCTATGTACATGCTGTTCTTTGATGATGTCAGGCATAACCCCTGCTGGGAATTTTTCCCTGGCTCTTCTCTCAAAAAAAAAAAAAAAATAGAAAAGAAAAAAAAATTCCCCTCTGTGTCTCCCTCTCTATATTCTTCAAGTCTCTACTCAAATGCCCTTCTCTGAGAGACTACCTGTTTAAAACAGCTGTCCTTCTTTCTCCCCAGCTTCTTTTCCTCCTTTTTATTTTCATTTTTCATTTATTTTCTTACATATTGTTACATACTTGTTAATATTTTGTTTTATTCACTATTTATTTTTATTTATTTGCTAAAATACAAGCTCTGCAAGGGCAGGATTGATCTCCAGATTGTAGGACAGTGAAATGTATGTCGTGGGTTCTCAAAAACTATATGTTGAGCCATGCATGATATACTTGATAGACAGAGTTGACACAGTACAAACGGCAACCTAGATTTTGTTAATATAAAACACTACGCTAGATAAATTAAGTACAACTCAAGAACCAGAATAAGTGTAATTGTTCCAATAATTACCTGATCCCCAATGATTAACTTACCATGGCCACGTCGAGATAAAATTAGCAGTGGACTGAGAAAGGCTAACTGCCTCGCGAATCTGCATCTTGTTTTCTTTTCTTGCACAGGAGCTATTGGAATGTATGAGAGAGTGAGGCCAAATTCAGAACATCTTGAAACAGATTTGAATGTAAGACCAAGAGGTGGCCACTCAAGAGCTAATTTGACATTTTAGCCATTATTATTTGCAAAATACCTCTCAGTGGACGGTGACATTTATGCCCTTTCTTCCGTGTTTTGTATTAGGTCCAAGCGCTAACTCATATTCCTACTTCCTTCATCAGGTGCCCCCGTTTGAGTATTTAAGAAGCTGTCTGAATGCCCACGCAACACTGGATCCTCTGCCACATCTGTCAACTTCACTGTTTTACTAGATTTTGAAGAAAAGATGTCACCTCCCGGTCATTGTGCATTCCTTGCTAAAAATGGGCCAGAGAATTAGAATATCTGAAATCGGCGTTTGCCTCTGACTCAATTTGCCATTTGCACGTTGTTACCAAACTCTCAGAAATCCTGCTGCTGCTCCGATGCTGTCACACAGCTCTGAATATGCCTGGGATTTTGTAAATTCGAGCAACAACAAATGATCATTTTAGGCAGCTTTCTGATTCAAGCATTTCGTTACTATGTTTCTGCAATCTTTGTCTGACTCTCAATTCAGGGACTGACAGGATGGCTTGTAATGGCACAGCAGGTATCTCCCAGTGCTCAAAAGATCAAACTGCAGGGAACAGCAGTTGACGTATGTTGCTGGAGTCCCACGTAGTCGACAGCAGTTCAAGTCCTGGACCCGGCGGCTTAAACTCATGCGAAGTGTGTGTGTGTGCATGCCCAAGATCCCAAGAGGAGAATGGAGGAGAAGGGATTGCGGTGTGGCCATCCTCCCGGGGTGATTTCTCGCTTTCTGTCTCTCTGTCTGTCTGGCGAGCGCACGTGCCCTATAGCGAAAACCTCTCCAAAAAAAGAGAAAAAAAAAAAAAAGATCAAACTGCAAACTGCCATGGACCTTTAACAACAACCTGAGCTATTTATGTATCTTTGCTTCAAGCATTTCTTTTACCTAATGGACATAAATGCAGTATTTTACATCTAAAATACTTTTATTTTCACATCTTAAAAAATAATTCTTCAGTGGCTATAAGTGCCAATAATAAGGGGAAAAAATTGAGACAACATTGAATTACTTTGTGCCTTCTTTCTTTGTTCTTCTTCCTTTCTTCTTTCTTTCTCTCTTTCTTTCTTTCTCATTCTTTCTCATTCTTTCTTTCTTCTTTCTCTCTCTCTCTCTGTTTTAATGTCAGAGGGCACACCTATTTGACAGAGAGTGAGAGAGAGAACGCAGTCCTCAGTGGCTCACGCTGCAATCCCTTCTCCTTCGTTTTCTCTGTTTTTCTGGCACTTCGGTTAGGCATGCCTGCACACACTTCCAGTGTATTATTTCCCCCCAAGCCATCAGGGCTGGGATTTGAGCCACGCCTGGCCATGTGGGAACTGGCTCCCTTAACCACTAGGCTGTGAAGCTGGTCCGTGTTTCGTATTTTGACAGTGACTCTTTTCTGTCTGTCTTCTTTAGTTCTATGACATGATCTAGCTTCTGCAATACTGGTGTATGTCTGATTCATTTACCGAGCAGAAGCTTTCAGCACGCTGCCGTGTGCCAAGCACCATCCTACCTACCTGTGATGCTTCAGTGAACAAAGCCAGCAGGGAAGCGTGTGTTCCGTGACCATCCCAGTTACACAGGTCCGCTCTGGGGATGCCATCCCCTCGCTAAATGGGCTGAAGTAGCAGATCTCCCCTGCTTTTAGGAAAGCCAGAAAGGGCCCTGACACGGTGGGGCAAGAGAGTAGAGTGCTTTGGTGCAATACTGGAGTTACGTGGGAGACCCAGGTTCTACTCCTGGGTTGACCTGAACATGCTGGGCCCATGGTTCCAGTTGGCAGGGAATCTGGGGAGAGGGTCATAAATGGTGAGATCCAATCAGGGCTATCTCACTATTTTTCATGAAAAAAATAAAATTTTCAAAAAGTAAGATGAAATGATTTTGTTCTTGGTAAGATTCCCTGCCTGTATGCAGAGGTGAGCATGCAGCATTTGAACTGTGTAAGGGTGTTATCGTACACCGGGAGCGGGAGCTGGTGGTAAGCCTCTGTCATTTCGCCCCTGGCTCTGTCTAATGTTGATCGGGACCAGAGCATGTGAGTCTGCTAAGATCAATGCAGCTAGGAGAGCGTTTGTAAATGATACCGAGTCGGGCCAGTGGAGTTAGCTATGAACAACGCGTGCCCGTCCTCTTCTCTGAGAGGTGAAGTTCACGAGAGAAAACCACACCACTCTGAAAGTGTATGGGTTCAGAAGAAATGATTTTTTATTTACAAGCACGTTATACAAATCGTTGCTGGAGGAGCCGCCCCGCGTTGCAGATTCACGCTCTGTACGGGGGGCGGGCCTCGGTAACGCTAGGGGCTGCGCCTTTCTTGTAATCCGTGTTTCACCGCGTTCTCGGACACAATATTCAGTTTTATGTTTTAAAGAAAAGTCAACTGAGATTAAGTAAAACCTGAATTGGCTCTTATTTCTATTTTAACGTTATATCGAATTGGCCTGAGAAAAAAATTAAGTAGATGAAGTTGGGGATTACTGCTAGTCAAACAAAATCATTAATTAATTACTTTAAGTTTTTGCTATAGGGCGTGCGTGTTTACCAGAAAGAGACAGAGAGGGGACGTGAGAAATCTTCCGCCAGGGTGGATGGCCATGCCACAATCTTTTCTCCTCCATTCACATCTTGGGACTCTGGGTACGCACATACATGTGCTGGGCCTGAGTTTCCAACCGCTGGGTCCAGGATTCAAACCAGGGACGGCTATGTGAGAGACCAGCCCCAGCTGAACCCTCACTTATCTACTTTTCATAACCCCTGTTTATGCCTTTCCTCCACTCCTTAGAGGGGCAGTCTTCAATCTCATGCCATAGCCCTTAGAATGATTTCTTTGGCAATGAGATCTCTAATTTAGGGAGAAGGCAGACCCACAATTACATAAGATGCGGTAAATCATAGTGGACAAGAAGAAGGAAATGCTCCGTGGAAGAGCTACACATGCATTCTCTTCTCTTTTATAAATTTGATGCTATTCTTTTTTTATTTCTTTTTTTGAGAGGTTTTCGCTATAGGGCGCGTGCGCTCGTCAGACAGACAGAGAGAAAGAAAGAGAGAAATCATCCCCCAGGGGGAATGGCCACGGCGCAATCCCTTCTCCTCCATTCTCCTCTCAGGATCTTGGGCACGCATGCACACGCGCCCGGCATGAGTTTAAGCCACCTGGTCTGGGACTTGAATCATGGTGGACTACATGGGAGTCCAGCGACATAGCCATTACGCTAACTGCTGGTGCCAAATTTGATGATATTCTTAATTTACTCTGTCTCTTCTTCAGACTGTTGCTCTTCTACGATTACCTCCATTCAATGAACACTGGCATCTCTCATGAACTGACGCTTATTAGTTGCCTGCTGCAAGGTGATGCGGTCAACTTTGTTTTTTTATTATTATTTTCCTCTTTCCATCATCTCTTGTTTGCAACCTCTTTAGAAACCGAAAAATATAAATAAAATTTCTGTTTATGAAGTTGGGTATTCTGTAAGCCAGTGTTTCCTTTTATTAAACCTGAGTTTGTTTTTCCTAACTGATAGGCTCGTCATGGACCATGTACACTGTACACCATTGTGTACGGTATAAAAGTTGTGTCATTGTGTACGGTCAAAAGTTTGGGGAAGCTGCAGATGGTATAATGCTTACATTGGTCTCCCATGTAGTGGACTGTGGTTCGAGTCCCAAATCCAGTGGCTTAAAACTCATACTGGGTGCATGTGCATGTGTGCCCAAAATCCCAAGAGAAGACTAGAGGAGAAGGAATTTCTGCATGGCCATCTCCCCTGGGGGCGGGGTGAATTCTCACTTTCTAGCTCTCTATTTCTCTGTCTCTCCAATGAACGCATGCACCCTATAGCAAAAATTTCTAAAAAAAAAAAAAAGGTGTGTGTTTCCTTCCAGCTGCCATCATGCCCCAGCTGCAACAGCGCTCCACAGCGCTGGAGCCATGGGGAGGCCCTGGGCCCAGGTGCTGCGTCAAAACACACATTTCCCCTCTCCTGAGAGGAGCATGAAGGAGAGGGGATTGTGGCATGGCCATCCGCCCTGGGGGGATGAGTTCTCACTTTCCCTCTCTGTCTCATTCTGTCTCTCTCTGGCTAATGCACACACGTGTGAGCCTCTTTGACCCTTGCTGGCTGGAAGGCTGTCAGGACCACACTCTGATGAGGCTGTCAAGGGTGCCTACCTCTCTCTCTCCTGTGGTAAATGAAATAAAATACATAATGTGAAGAAAGGGGGTGTCTGATCGAAACATTGATCTGCTCCCCGCAGTTTCTTTCTTCTGATTTTATTCAATCATTTATTCATTGGTTTGCTTATTTACCGAAAGTGCTACAATCTCTCTCAAGAGCAATGAAATGCCAGAAATAATGTTTATAAAGCTTTGATTTATTTTTCTTTTTCTTCGTCTATTTAAATGAGATCAACTGATCTATATAGACAAAGAAAATAATCTTCTGATCATTTTAAAGGGTACCTTGTGGTCATAATTGTTTAATCTACTTCATTTGAATTTTTTTCAGGAAATCATTATTGAGGATCCTTTGAATACAGTTTTTACATACTTCACAAGTGGTTTCCTTCAATTAAGTGCAATATCTGTTAACATTATTTAAAGTAGTGAGAAATGATCTTTTTGGGATCATAAATTGAAGAATATTTAGAAAGTCAAAATTTCACCAAGTAACTACTTCAGTGTATCCACAGAATATCAACCCCTGAAATACGGTTAGAAACTGATTTCACTGGATATGATTAGTCTTGATCATTTTTTTCTATACCAGTTTGCTAATTAAAAAAAAAAAAGTTTAAGAGAGATTTTTGCTATAGGGCACGTGTGCTCGCCAGACAGACAGAGAGAGACAGAGAGACAGAAAGTGAGAAATCACCCCCCAGGAGGGATGGCCACACCACAATCCCTTCTCTTCCATTTTCTTCTCAGGATTTTGGGCACGCATGCACATGCACCAGGCATGAGTTTAAGCTGCCAGGTCCAGGACTTGAATCACGGTTGAATACATGGGAGTCCAGCAATGTAACCATTATGCCATCTGCTGGTCCCCCAGTATGCTAGTTTTTTTATTTATTTTTTATTTTTTTGGAGACTTTTATTTTTGCTATAGGGCACGTGTGCTCGCCAGACAGACAGAGAGAGACAGAGAGACAGAAAGCGAGAAATCACCCCCAGGGGGAATGGCCACGCCGCAATCCCTTCTCCTCCAGTCTCCTCTTGGGATCTTGGACACACACGCACACACGCCCGACGTGAGTTTAAGTCACTGGGTCCAGGACTAGAACCGCGGTCGACTACATGGGAGTCCAGTGACATAGCCATTATGCTAACTGCTGGTCCCCTAGTATGCTAGTTTATAACACATTATTTCACTGACAGCTAAGGCTATGGTGCCCCATATGGAAGCTCAAGAATTATGAGCTCTCTCTCTCTCTCTTTTTTTTTTTTTTTTGAGAGGTTTTTGCTATAGGGTGTGTGTGCTCACCAGATAGAGAGAAACAGAGAGACAGAAAGTGAGAAATCACCCCCCAGGAGGGATGGCCACACCACAATCCCTTCTCTTCCATTCTCCTCTCGAGAGCTTGGGCATACATGCACACGTGCCCAGTGTGAGTTTAAGCCACTGGGTCCGGGACTCAAACCACAGTCAACTACGTGGGAGTTCAGTGACATAACCATAATGCCAACTCCTGGTCCCTCGAGCTCTCTTAATTATGAAATGTTCTTGTTTGTCACGCCTCTTCTTCTCAAGTTCAATACATTGTCTCTAGATCAAGAGGCCTTAGCACATAATCTCCAGTCTCGTCTTGCCCTTACCGGTTAAGTGCTAGTAAGTTGTTGTAACAGGTACCTGACAGAAGTAACACGGAGCGTTTACCCATGTAAATAGTCACTACAAATCTAAACACAGTGTATTAGTGAGACAAAGACGAGGCAGGCATACTTAGTCATGGCAACCTTCCAGCGGCTCAGGGCAGGCCTCCAGGTGAACGCAAGTGTGGAGACTGCCTCACTTTCTATAGCTCTTTCAGTCCTGCGCTTCTTTGCGTCTCTGACCATCATTTCCGTACTCTCACGGTCATACCTGCACAAAAGTGGAAATGACTGCATTTATTGGAAGCAGCAATTTTCCTCCGTACTGAAAAGAAAACCCAGGGTCTATCATTTCAACATTTTTTAAAATATAATTATTATTATTAAGTTTTCTATAGGACATGTCCACTTG
>NW_006159999.1:177702-180989 GCF_000334495.1 Tupaia belangeri chinensis | reverse complement strand
GTGAAAAGCCAAGCAGCCAGGCCTGGGACTCAAACCACAGTCAGCCATGTGAAAGTCCAACACTTTACCCACCATGCTGCCTGTTGGCCCCGCCATCATTTCCATTTTATACTTGTCAATACTGTGGCTTACTGTACTTTTTTATGTCCGGTAAGACTCCCAAACTAAATAATCCCAGCTATTATATTTGGAACCAAAATAACAGTGGGATATGTAAATGCAAGTTTATATCCATACTAGTAAATACCAGTGGGTAGGTCGCTGGACTCCCACATGGCCAACCATGGTTCAGGTCCTGGACCTGGCAGCTTGAAACTCATGCCTGGTGCATGTGCATGTGTGCCCACAATCCTGAGAGGACACTGGAGGAGAAGGGATTGCAGTGTGGCTGTCACCCCAGTGCGTGATTTCTCACTTTCTGTCTCTCTGTCTCTCTCTATCTCTCTAGTGAGCACAGAAACCCTATTTTCTCTAAAAAAAAAAAAAAAGAAAAAGAAAAATCATGTTCTCAGTGCAGAAGTCCTTCTTTCCTGTTCTTTGGAAAGTATATCCTACCTTAAGCCTGTGATATACTTGTTTTTCTTTTCAATGGAAGATCCTGGTTTTACTGACAGTAACAGGAAGGAACTCCTTTATCATTCCAAATTTTTTATATAAAGAGTACAAAATGGGTCTCTTATTGCATACTAATTGGAATATATTTTGAAATGGACTCTTGATAATTTAAAATATTTGAGTTCAAATTTATTAAGAATATAATGATATATATATATAAACTCATTATTCATAAGATGTTATACTTGGAACCAGCAAATGGCATAACAGTTACATCACTGGACTCGCATGTAGTTGACTGCAGTTTGAGTCCTGGACCCAGCAGCCTAAAATTCAGGCCGGGCCTATGTGCGTGTGTGTCCAAAATCCCATGAGGTGACTGGAGGAGAAGGGACTGCAATGTGGCCACCACCCCGGGGTTGATTACTCGCTTTCTGTCTATCAAGCAAGTGTACGTGCCCTATAGCAAAAATATCTTTCTCTCTCTAAAAGAAAAAGTTTTAAGTGGCCCAAACCAATAGCCCATACCTTGCAAACCAAAAGAGAATATAGTAATTGAGTTCAATTAAATGTAAAATGTTTACTTTTAAAGAATGAACATTTTTTTCAAATATAAGAAATTATTCAATGGTATGTGATTTTTAAGTATATTTATCTTTTTATTCACTATGTGCATTTTAATTACTTAGGCACTTTACATTTGCTTTATATTTCTAAGTGAGCTTTTTTACACACACAATTTGTTCAAAGAAGAGCACAAATTATAAAGATAAAGCTTGAAGTCTTTTTTTAAGGAGTGGAACCAGTGCCCGGATCAAGCAGGAATCTCAAAATCTTCCATTTTATTCGCTGACAAACTTTAATATTGTGCCTTAATCTTTGTGCCCCTTCCTTTACTTTCTTCTAGTCCATCTGTTTCTTTGTCTTTGCATTCTTAACCTGTATTATCTCCAGTCTAGAACATTTTTATTTTACTACTTCATTCTGTTCACTAATTAAAATACATACTATGGTAAAAATGTGAAAGAACGGGGGCAAAACTAAAAGGCTACCGAGATAAAGATGAGAGATACATCAGGGTGAGGTGTGAGCAGTTGGTGTGGAGGTCAAGGCCCTGGGTCCTGCATGGCTCACTGCACTGTGCGAGTATTGGGCCTGAGGGCTTGAAAAAACACACAAGGTACATATATGTGTGTGTGTGCCCAAAGTCCCGAGAGGAGAATGGAGGAGAAAGGACTGCAGTGTGACCATTCCCCTGGGGGTGAGTTCTCCCTTTCTTACTCTCTCTTTCCTGTCGGTCTCTGTTTCTGCTGTGTGCTCATGGCTTATAACAAAGAAACCAAAAACAAGAAGCAGTACACCAAGATGCAAGAGAGGTATATAAATATGTGACTAGAAACCATCACTTTTCGTTACTTTCATTTAACTGGTAAGTTTCCCCATTAGATGTTTGAGCAGTTTCTTGTGCATTACACTTAACATTATTAAAAAAAAAATAAAATAAAAAAATAATGTGGGGTGCTTCTGCTAGTATAAAACTAACATTACTCAGAGTCAAAAGTCTGAGTGTTTGGAGGGAACCAGCAGTTAGCATAATGGCTATGTCGCTGGACTCCCACATAGTCGACTGTGCTTCGCATCCCGGACCCGGTGTCTTAAAACTCATGCCGGGCGCGTGTGCGTGCATGCCCAAGATCCCAAGAGGAGAATGGAGGAGAAGGGATTGCGGCATGATCATCCCCCCTGGAGAATGAGTTCTCGCTTTCTGTCTCTATGTCTCTCTCTGTCTGTCTGGCGAGCGCACGCGCCCTATAGCGAAAAAAAAAAAAAAAGAAACCTCTCAAAAAAAAAAAAAAAAAAAACTCCCTCAAAAATTTTTTTTTCCAAAAAAATTCTTTAAAAGAATTTTTTTTCATGAATTGTAACAGTCCTAATAATTGGAATCTCACACATGTCAGATCTTCAGAAGGGTGCCGGACCCGGTGACTTAGAACTCACACCAGGCACATATGCGTGCGTGCGTGCCCAAGATCCCGAGAGGAGAATGGAGGAGAAGGGACTGCAGCGTGACCATACCCCCTGGGGGGTGATTTCTTGCTTTCTGTCTCTATGACTCTCTCTGGCGAGTGCACGCGCCCCTATAGCAAAAACCTCTTAAAAAAAAAAAAAAGAAATACATTCTTTTTTAGACATTATTGCAGAATGAGGGATATGAGGTTGTTGACACATATAGATCTTTCTCAGTAACCAAAGTAACCAATAGTCTCTGAGAAACAGCTCTTAATTCAATAGCCAATAACTTTATATACCCCCCTTATTTTTTACTATAGTTTATCTGAAACCACCTGGATAAATGTACCCGTATGAATAGTCAGTGGTGAGTTACTTACGAAAGGTGGAAAAAACGGCAGCACATTAGCCTACAAGGAAAGGAAAATCTTCAGCCAACAGCAAAATTTAGAAACATGAGCAGAATTATTTTCTTTCAACCTACTTCTTTTAAATCATATTCAACCATATATAAGATCTTTAACAAAATCATGTCCATTATTTCTCCTGTAGCTATAGCAGTACGGGTTCTTTAAAGGTCTCTTCTTTTCTTTCCCAGCAAGAATAGAGGACTACATTTCAATTAGAACATTTTTTTCTTTCTTCCTTCTTTTCTCTCTCTCTCTCTTTTTTTTTTTTTTTTTTTTTTTTAACAAAAACCCCGGGTTAAGAGGGGGGGAGAG